>NW_008666814.1:10856-22617 GCF_000695815.1 Acanthisitta chloris | reverse complement strand
GAGTGACCAACCATGAATGAGCGAGGAGTCACTGCACAATGTGCCATGCTGTACAAATGCACATAACATGCTCTTTTCCCCAACTCCCAATACTAGAAATACTCATGCCTAGTCATTCTTCTTGTACCACACAGTCAGAATGCTTTGGAAACAGAGACCTTTTCTGGAAGCCCAAATGATGCCTACGGTGATGCAAAGCTGAGGGGGTGTGAAGGCATCAACCCTTTTGCTGCTTGAGGCTGAAACACTGCTTATTGGTCTCAAAACAATTCCATCTGAGACCATGGGCATTGCTGAGAGTAACATGATAAGCACTAGGCTGTTATCTAGTTGACCCAGTGATGCTGAAGACCCTGGTAGTAATGTACTAACATTTATTGACAGCTCACTGACTTTCTGCAGCTTCCCCCTCCACCCCCACATCAGCCCTCATTGCTAAAATGCACACAGGAATTATGATACAGAGAAATAGGAGACAGTGAGGAGCAGCTGTAGCATTTCTCTGCCAGGGCAGATCTGAAGTGTGAAGATCCTGGGCATTGGATGTTCCGTATCTGTAAGCGCCGCTAAGTTTGAAACGCATGAACTCTGCGCAGCTTGTCCTGCTTGGCCTGCCCACCTCAACCTAAACACAGAGCTATAAAAGTTTTGCTTTGATTTCTTGTCTTGACTTTCTCTTGGGGGTAGCAAGAAAACAGAACCAATACTGTCAAAGCAGTGATTGGTGTACCTTTGGTAGGGGAAGAACCCTCAGTAACAGGGATGAAGAATAGGAAAGTGGCAAAACAAGACAGTAACTTGCAGTAGTGAAAACGTCAGGACCCTGGAATTGGACTAAGATCCTAATATAAAATGAGTTATGGAGTACCAATGGGCAACTGGATGCCACATGTGTTTCCTGTTCCTTCTATTGATAAATAAAGCATAAATACTAAATCATGATGCCATCCATACCTTTTCCTCTTAATTTCTTCATTAGTCTCCACTCCTGTTCTTTGACATCAGCTACAGTTTTAGCCAGAAGTATTTGGGTACTTGTTATACTGCCCTGCAAATCTATATACTGCTGTTGCTTCTGAATATTGATAAGAGAATGTCAGATTTTTTTAATGAATCTTGCTCATGAATTTTATCTGGGTTTTGCTGTTTGCCAATATAAGCAGATAAACTGAGGGTGGCAAGGCTCAAAATTTTATTCTGCATTTATTTATTTTTTTGCTAGGTTCCTCTGTGATTTTTAATAAGTTTGGTTTTCTTTCAAAAATATGTTCCAAAATGCTGTTTAAAAAAAATTAAGCAAAAGCCTTTCTTGGCAACCATCTCCACACTGGTTAATCAAATGAACGTGTGAAAACAAACTAGAAATGGCCAGAAGGAAAAAAGGGCCTTGCTCCAAGAGCCTGTGAGGCAGTTTTCTGTGGGATGGAGAAGAAATACATCCCTTCAGCAGGCAGCACTTACTCTTCAAGGCAGGAGGCTAAAACTGGAGGTTATTCTTCCCAGTGCTGCAGCTGCTACTGCAACCAAAAGCATTATGTTCCATGAATGGGATCCTGCACTGGCACTGGAATTTCCAATGGGACAGCAGAGATCTGTGCTGGAGGTGGCTTTGAGGTTTTGAACATCAGAAGGGCTAAACAAGAGTAATGGGAAAGTGCTCTGCCAACCTGCTAATCAGGAGCTCAGGAAATGAGCACAGAGCTTCCCAGTGCTGGGGCACGTCAGAGATCACTGAGCACATGTCCCTGCCTCACTTACCTGAGTCTTGTTGAAGAGCTCCACAGTTACAGACAGTGCTTTGCCCACATTTACTGTTGGGTTTGCATTCGTGACCAGGCCATGGCAACGCTGGTGTTCCAGCCACAGGGAAGCAACACACACAGATGGGAAGAGAATTTATCATTTGAGATAGCTGCAGCTTTGAACCATCTCATTACATAGCTTGTACAGCAGTTAGCAGTATTACAGCCCAAAGGAACAACTGACCTTATGAAGCAAACTTGGCTTTTATACCAGACTGTGTTCACTAAGGCCTTGACTTTTGTAAATGCACATATCTTCCCCCCTTTCTGTAAGGGCACAAAGAGGAAGCAGAGATGCATCTGGAAGTGTGCGTACGCTGGGTCACAAATAACAGAATTTGCAGAGACTGCCACATGCTATAATTGGTGAACTGATATTTGGTATCAGCTTTACCAAGCAATGATAGCAGCTGGCAGAGAAGAAAGAGAGCAGCTCTAATTCTGTGAAGTTTTGATAACAGGGTAAAAATTCAGTCTGGAAGCCCTGGAGACACATCTCCAGCTGAAGTCCCATGCTCTGAGATGCACTGCAGTCTCCCCCGACATTTCCCCACTTATTGCAGGGTAAGGGGATGCTGTGCAGCAAGGTTTGGTCAACCAGGACAGAGCAGCACCCTTTCTTTGAGCTTGTGACAGGGCAGAGTTGCACAGTGACAGGCAGAGAAAGAACTAAAAGGAGTGACAGAAAGTGATGGCAGGAGAATTTATCTTGTGGGAGCCCTATGTGCTGTGCTATGGAGCCTGGTATGCAGTGACAGGAGATGACTGCTGGTGGGTAGGACATGAAAGAAGGTGACATCCCTGATGTATCCAAATGTGTAGACAGCTTGAGAGATAGATGGTGTATATAATATATAAGTCCACTTGTCACACATCCAGGTTTTCAGTAACAGTCAGCCATTACTCTGGAGGAAAAACCACAGCAGTGATGGCAAGTGGAGAATCACATTCCTACCATGGACAAGTCATTAGGCATTAAAACGAGGGACTGACTCATGCTGGAGCATTGCTTTCTCACCACTGTAAGGTAGCAGAGCTGGCTCAGAGTGATGCTGTTGTCCTGCTCAGCCATTAGTTCATTCCAGCAGTCATCAGGAACTTGTGCAGCTGCTTGGCAGAGATTAAAATCCCACAATTGCTAGTCTCAGGGAAATTCTCAAATTATGTGTTAGAAATATCTCAGACAGCATTGCACCCATAAGTGGATTATTTCTTGGAAAGAGGTCAAACCGTGTGCCAAGAAACAGCAGTTTCTGAAGACAAAAATTGCAAAATGGAACTTTCATTGCTTCTTTCTGAAAGGTTTTCTGCCTTCATTTTTACACAGTTGGTCTCTGTGGCCAAGCCTATTGTGTAATTGACCTTGCTATTCCCACTGGAAATAGAACTGATTCTTTGCACCTTCCAGGTGTTTTGTATACTATTAGCCATTTTGTATACAATAGCCTAAATTTTCCATTTTTAGAGCAAGGTTTCCCTGGACAAATGCCCCTTCCTCCTTACAGTTTTTCTTAGCAGTGGACTTTCCCTCAGATTTAAGCCTAAATGAAAATTAAGATGCCTCGTTGTCTTTGGCAGACTGAGATCAATCAAATAAAAATACAGAGAGTTTTCTTTATATGATGAGTGTCAAGTTTGAAGCACAAAGGCATTGTTACTAATGTGTTGCTAGAACTTGTTTATTACAGCAAAAGGAGAAAAGGAGGGAAAAAAGGAAAAACGAATTCAAAGTAAAAAAAAAAGGAAATATGTTTAGATGCTTGCACTGCATTCACACAGCAATGGGTTAGCTATGTGGTCTCGACTGCTGCGGTTTCCCAGCTCCTGCAAGGCTGTTGCTCAAGCAGGCACTTTGTTTGCCTTACCCTGAGGTTTCAGATTGAGGTAACAACTGTGTATGAGCAGCAGCAAGCTGCTGACAAAGAGGCACGTGGTAGACTAGGTGTTCATTGCCTTTCTGTCCTGTCAGTCCTCCCTGTTTGAGGGAAGGCTGTCCCAGCATCGCTGTCCTGTCTGCACACAACGGGCTGTGCTGCAGGGAAAGTCAGTGGGTGCCGTGTCAGCCACTGCGTGTGCTGAATTGTCACAGGCCTGGTGTCTGTTAAACTGTCTGTCTTCAGTCTCACCTGAAAAATTCCTCACCTAGACCCAAACAGAGCAAACCCTAAGTATTTCCTGTAAGGAGCAGTGCTTGTGAGATTTCCTACAGTAAGCAGCGAACAGGGATACTTTCCATAGTGACCGCACAGCGGTGATGCTGTACTTCCTGATCTTCTGTAGTTGTTGGCTGAAATGGTGTCAGCCCTTCAAGCCATAAACACATCACATTCTTTTATCAAACAATATTGCCTTAGGAATTAAGACCTTGATATTTTAATATGTGGTCCTATTTAGCAAGCCATTAATATATGTTACATCCAGCATGGTTGTATCAGAGGAAGAAATTATAGAAATGCAATTAAACATAATCATTAAACACTTAATTTGTTGGGGTTTTTTTGTATATCTACAACATCCATTTCTCAGTATTAGTAATATTTTACTTTGCCATTGTGATTGCTGTTCACTATTTATTTGCTGTATTTTTAACATTTAATCATTTATTAGAAATTTGAAAGATCTGCAAAGATGATAAAGTGTGAAAAAATGCCTAAAATCAACTTCAATTTTATTTTATTCTGTGCATTTATTGCTGTCATTGCTGGCTGACATTCTCTTAGCTTGCTGCACTCTGTCCATAATCTAATCTATTGTGAACAGTCAGGCAGCTGTCTATGAAGTGAGTGTAAGGATCTGCAAGTGTCTTCAAGGTTTTCTGCACTTGGACTGCAAAAGCATTTTGATCTGTTATTGATAGAATGGGCACAGTAAATCCCATTGTTATGGTTCCTAAAACACCACCTATAATAAGGAACAATCTGGAGGGCAAAGAACATGATACAAATTCATTGCAAGTGGACTTGGAAATGGTGCTGCTGGTTTGACTGCATCACCTGGCATCACAGTGGCTGTGGATTTCAACCCTGTACTGCAAGTCACATACAGTTAGCTCTCCCTTTCTGCCTGGAGAACACAGATTTTTCTGGTTGTGGTGTTCTGCAAGGCAGTGCGTTCTGCTCTGCTGCATTTTTTGTTATTTGCTAAAATACGTTGGACCTATAACCTTATGCAGCTATAAAGGTATCATTTTTCGGACTGAAACACAGTCTTATTGGCCAACTCTTGAAGGCTGCTGCCTGCATCTTACCTCACTATCTTATTTGTCAGAAGATTCTGGACTGGAAATGTGCAAGCTGTTTTCCATTTTCAAATGTTCGAGTTATTACAAAGCAGAAGGGGTTTCTATGGCTAATGCCAGCTCAGTCCTACCACAGCTGCCTTGCACCTTAGTCAGAGATTTTCCCTCTCTACCCTAATGGGCTGGAAAGTGTGCTGCCCCTGGGGCTGCCAAGGAGCTGCCAACCAGGGCTGTGGGCAGCTGCTCTGGGGATTTTACTGGGTTTTACTGCTGTAAACTAAGCCTGGGCTCTTCACTTGTCCAGTTGCTTTTCCAACCCACTGGCAGACCCTGATCATGTTGTTTTGCCTGACGTAAAGTCCTCTGGCTGCCCTAATGTGATCCGTTTGCTCAGCTAATTCCCAGGTTGTTTATTATGGGCCCTGTCCAACGCCCGTGGAAGGCAATGCAGCCTTCAGCTGCCTCAACAGCTGTTGGACCTAAAACAGGGACTTTTTTTTTGCTGTTTTCAGGGCATTAAGAGCTTGGATTACTTAAAAACTGTACTATGTGTTTTGATAAGGAGGAAAGGAGGTAAGGTGGTAGAAAAAAATTACCTCTGAGGTGGCTTTGGGGACACTTTGGAGGGAAAGATATTGTTTGGATTAAGGTAGTCACCAAGGCGCCGATATGGTCAGGAGATGGAGAGGCTCCCATCGGGCAGGACTCTTCACCCTCCCAACCTCCTTTCTGTGAGCAGGGGAGCCTGTTCTCCATGATCTGTGTAGGCAACGAGTCTAGACTAGACATACAGTTACCAGTCTAGAGAACTAGTTACCAGACAGCCATCAGTCTGGAGACACAGATGGATCTAGGATAGATCCCATAGTTTTACCCTTGAGAAATACAGCTTTTTTTGGTCGTTCTGGTCCAAGAACAGAGGAAATTAAGGAGTCAGTCCTCTAGCTGCCTTGGGCAGTTCAAATTCCTTGGGGAAAAAGGGAGCTTCTCACCGCAGGGAAAAGTTAGCATTCATCTGGGGGAGCCTTAATTTCTTCTTCCCCATGCCAAATAGCAGAGACAGTAGATTAGCTTCAAATGGTGGTACATTGCTCAGTAGCTGCTTCTGACATGTATGGATACTGTATTCTTCTTCATTTTTAAAAATTAATACCTTGGTTTAGAATGGACATTTCACTGAATGCTCAGTAGCTACTCCAGTCATCATTCTTAAACGCATCTCTGGTCCAGAGACTCCATTCTGACAACAGTGTGAAAGTCCATTTTAAATTAATTTACAATTCTACTGAAGTTATCCATTCATCAGATCTTAGTTGTGACTGTCATTTGCATGACAAATTCTCAGACAGGTGTCTGTTGATAGAGAATGACTTCTCACAAATCAGGTATAATGCTAAGCTTACAATAAAACTGATGTTGCCTTTTGGAGCAACACACCAGGCTCCAAAACTTACAAACCAAAGGCATCAGTCAGTAGTAAATCTGCTACACAATGTGACATATAGCAACTTGCATAAATGAAATATAATTAAGCTGATTTAACAGAGGATGTATCCAATAATACTTCTTAATGGTTAATTTAAGGGAAAGGAATTTCCATTTTTTGTTGCCTGGGTACTTTTTCCCTTCTTTTTTTTAATTTTTTTTTTTTATTTAAAGAGGTTTTTTCAAAGACCTATGACTACCTGGATTGGTATTACTTAGTAATAGATCTAATTTTTACTAAGAAAATTAAAAAACACAGTAATAGTCTGAGTTGGGGGTATCCACCACTGATAAAATATCTTGAGATTTATCTTTGTTTTGAAGTAAATGGGAATTGGTCCATGCCAAACAAGAGGGGCAACTTCTGGGTTGCTCTGCATGATTCTGGCTATAAAGAAAGCTATATCTAGAAGGGCTTTGGAGCTCCTGGTTTCAGCATACACTGCAGTTGCACCTTGATTCCATTTTGGAGGAAAAACAAGGGAACAAAGCCCTTTGTACCCACCTGGTTTGTACCAGAGATACAAAAATGTATGTCATTAGACCAGATCCTTGAGACAGCTGTGTGACTGGGATGGCAAGTGTGCTGCCACACCCAGACACTGCTCAGCTGTACCTTGCAACATCCATTGCTTACCTCGTGATTTCAAGGGCAAAGTAGGATAGCAATAAATTCAATGTAATTACAGTCTCCAGACTGTCAACACACAATGTAATCAACATGTGATTAGGCTAGTTAAATTTTTCAGAGTATACT
Source organism: Acanthisitta chloris (assembly GCF_000695815.1). Lineage (NCBI taxonomy): Eukaryota > Metazoa > Chordata > Aves > Passeriformes > Acanthisittidae > Acanthisitta > Acanthisitta chloris. The sequence goes on along the minus strand of NW_008666814.1, from coordinate 15,335 downwards.
TGTAGTAGTGGATGTTGTCCAAAATTTCAGTTGACTCCCAAGAGTGAACTATCATCAGAAAACTCAGAATACAGCATACTGTTCTTCTACAGCCTCCAAGCTAACAGTTATTGATAATTAGTGATAATTCATATGTGTGTTTTTCCTCTACAGGTAATATTTTAACACCAGTATGGGAAAGCAAAACAGCAAACTACGCCCTGAAGTCATGCAAGATTTGCTAGAAAGTACAGACTTTACAGAACATGAGATCCAGGAGTGGTACAAAGGCTTCTTGAGAGACTGTCCAAGTGGGCATTTATCTATGGAGGAGTTTAAAAAAATATATGGAAACTTTTTCCCTTATGGGGACGCTTCTAAGTTTGCGGAACATGTATTCCGCACTTTTGATGCCAATGGAGACGGAACAATAGATTTCAGAGAATTCATCATAGCCTTGAGTGTAACGTCGAGAGGTAAACTGGAGCAAAAGCTGAAGTGGGCGTTCAGCATGTACGACCTTGATGGGAATGGCTACATCAGTAAGTCAGAGATGCTGGAAATTGTGCAGGTATGTGCTGCTCAGGGACAGCCCTTGGCCTCCCTCCTTTCAAGCAAACTGTGAAGCAGTGTTGTGATGAGACGCTGAATGAAAAACTGGCTGCATTGGGGGCTTATGATCTTGTATAACTGCTTGAATATAAAATGCTATTTCATTTGGCCAAGATCATGTCACAATTCAAGCTACAGCATTTGATATCCATTGCAAGATTTTCCTGGGCAACAAACTGCGTGGGCATTTTTCCCTTGGGAGCTCTGTTGGCCTCGAGCACAGCAACTAACCTGCTGATAAGTGTGATTCTCTCCTCTGGGAAGTCACTGCCAATTAATTATGATTATTTACAGTTGAACCAAGTAGGTATATTAGAACAACCAGGCAGTGTACTTTCAAGGAAGGCAGGCTCCCTCCACGAGTAACAAATCGACTTTGAGATCATGTTATTATGAAGAACCAGCTCACAGATTTTCAAAGTGCCTGTCTGCCTAATTCCAGTGAGGTCTGCATACTTAGAATCATACTAGTTGTCTTCATATTAAGCTGCCAGTATAGATAAACCTTCTCTGGGTAGATAATTCCATACACAGCTTCTTCAGCTGTGTTTTCTTGCCATATTAGTAAGAGTCCCACCTCTCTTTGGCTTTCTTCAACATGTTTTTGCCCTTGAGACACATCACTCTACTGAAAGATTTAAAATCTTATTTATATGGTAGTGTATTTACACAGCTTGAATCTGTATAATGCAGCACTGTTTGGAAAAAAGAAAAAAAAAGCCTGTTATCAAGATCCTTTCCTTTCCCTGGAAATTTTGAAGTGCTAACAATGTGCTGTATTATTCATACTTATATTTGTGCTGGAAATCAAGGGAAAGGAATGCACACAAATTACAGGCTGTGATGGCAAGCTGCATGTAGGGAGTCAGCCTAACACGTGGAGCTCCTGTCTTTCTACCAGGGCTTTTCTGACGTCCCCTGAAGTGGCCAACACCAGCACTTGTGCTGCTTCAGCAAGACCAGATACGAAGCTCAGCTGCAAATCTGGGGTGGCTGTGTCATCTTTCATTTAGTCTGTTTTGTGTTCTTGTGCCTGAGTTGAGGAGCAGAACTGTATTCAGACCCAGAGACCTTCCTGTCCCTGTGCTGTGACAAACCCCATGGAATATTTGCATTAGAAGATACTCTGTTCCTTACAAATCTTCCTCTCCCTCAGGCAGGGTAAACAGCCTGTCAATTACTGTTTTTCTAGCTGTATTTCTCCTCATGTGAAAACAGAAGGAATCACAAAAGAACTAACATAGAACACAGCAAACACAAGGAGCCAAACCCGAGTGACCTCTGCTCCTTGGGAGGAGGAGACACCCAGGGGGCTGCAGGACCCCTTGCTGCTGTCGAGGAGCCTGGGAAGGCGCCGTGCTGAGAGGCAGCACAAACCCCCCAGGCCAGGAGATTTACAAACAGGGACAACAGGCTACAAATTTATTCATGTCAAATTTAATGAAAACATCAGTGGCTGCATTTTCTGTAGTGAGCCAGTCCAGGACCAGCAAAGCCGGCAGCTTTGTCCAGTTATCCCAGATCTGCTTACCAGCATGTTTAGAGGCTGAAATGTTCTGCCTCTTCTTCATATACATGTCTGTACCAAATCATAGCATTGTCCTTTACAGCCATGATGGCATCATCAGACAAAACTGCGACTTAGGGATCAGTGTAGGGCAACATTCTGTCAGTGTGTATATCCAAGCCCAGCAGCATTTTGGCTCCACACAGCCCTCAGCCTGGTGCTCCAGCCCTCCCACTGCACTTCTTGGGAGGTTTGCCTCTCTCCTCCTTTCAGACTGAACCTGAAACTCAGTTGGGTGATGCTTTCTCTCATATAATCTCACCTCACATTTTGAGCGACCACACAAGAAGTAGTTATGAAAGTCAACAGCCTAGTAATAAGCCTGAGCAACAATCATTTCTGCACCATGGAGCATCAGCAGTTTTCCAATCAGGAAGGCTGCCCTTTCTGTGATGGAGCTTCCTATGAGGCAATGTGCTTGTGGATCTCACACAGTTCTCTTCTTTCAGTTTTTTTTTTTTATATGGTGATGTCCCTGTATTGCACTGGTCACCAGTAGCTCCTCCTAGTGGGATGGGATTTGTTATGTAGTCTCTGGAAGAGTGTTCAGCTGATATCTAAAACTGAAGTAGATAAGCACATTTTCTTGCTTTGTTGAGAGGTTCCTTTGATGTAGAGTGATTAGATATAAAAAGCCAGCAAACCACTATCACTTTCATTTATGAAAGATGATTATTTTTTAATATGGAGTGACAGGATTCTGTATCAAATGTCTTCCTGGGGCCCTCGGCCATCACAGTCTTTCTGATAGTGAAAAACAGAACTCTGTTATATCTCTGATATATGTCTCAAAGGAACCTATTACAAGTCCCTTATCTAGCATACATTTGCATTTTGATAGAGCAGGATTACATCTTCACGGGATTTTTTGCATGAGACAATACATCAAAATGAATGCTGAAAGAAACATCACCAATCTAAAAGTCTTAATATCACAGAAATATCCTGTTCCTGTAACTGTGGGATTACTGTATCTTAAATAATATAAGAACAAGGCACAATTTTCTTCTTTTCCAGTCTGGTTTTCTTTGTGCTTTGAAAGGCCTCTCTCTGCAGTGTTTTTCACTGTTATGCGGATGGTTACTTGAATTTCCTTTCCATTGCTCTGGCCTAATCTAACACTGCTGCAGGCGATGCAGGCATTGCTCTCTTGCTCAGCATTGCAATGAGGCACTTGAGGTAACAGTGGCGGCAGCAGCAGCGCTGAAACAGCAGAACTAGTGGTTAAGATCTCCCACAGGGGCCCTAGTGACTGGCCAGCTGCTAAGGAGATGAACATGATTGGTCCATAACAGCTTTTGAAAGTTTGTTTTCTTTGCAAAGGGATGCGCTAGATCATAGAATCAAAGAATCATAGAATCATGATAGCCCAGTGCAGACTCACCACACCTGCCCCTGAGCACACCCATGACCAGTCTCCAAACAGCCTTACTTATAGATACACACGAGCCACCCGTGTGGAGCAGGCTGCACAGTTTGGAGGCTCACGTGGCTTGAAGGACTTCAGTGGTGGGCTGGTGGCTGTAAAGCCTGAAGAAAGAAGGTCCAGGGGATACTGTTAGACTTACTTTGCACATCTGCAAAGTACTGTGGGAAGATGCTTCATAGCCTGCCCTCTTGACAGCCCTTGCCACAGTTCCTCTCAGATTCTGCTGCTCTAGAAGGGCTTTTCATGTCTCCCATATGTTTATCTATAATCTAAATAGTCCAGTCCACTCAAAAATAGCTACAAACCAGCTAGAAGATTTGTGTTTGTTCCCCTTGATGAAACAGGACATATTTAGCTACAGTCTCTTAAAACAAGAGTTCAAATAAGAGATGGAAACCTTGTTCTAAGGATACGTTTTTTCACTGTATGGAGTCATAAGGCATCTTAAGAATACTGAGCTGAGAGACAAGAATAACATTTTCAGTTTAATAAAAACAGAGCACACATGTTTCACTTGTTGGGCTAGCTTATTTGCAAGCCAGGAAGGAACAGAAGCTAATATGGGAAGAAGCAGAAGCTGATATGGCTCTGTAAAGACAGTGTCAAAAATTCCCATGAGATTGAGAGGAAAACAATTTTTTTCAGGCTGATTATTCACTCATGAGACTTTTAGCTGTCAAAATTTATTTCAACAGAATAAGAAGGATCTACTGAAAATTTATGCTGTCATTGCTGCCATCACCGTAAGGAGCTTTTGACAGTTTGCCAAGTATACTGGGAAAATGCAGCCCTCACCAAGGTTTCTGGCCTAAGTGGCAGGCAGCAACCTGTGTGAATGAGCAAAGGGATGAGATTTGCTCTAAATCACTCACTGTTGCTCATCCACATGCAG
>NW_008666814.1:5370-10633 GCF_000695815.1 Acanthisitta chloris | reverse complement strand
GCTGAATGCCACTGATGGTTTTCAGGCCAAGTGCTGGGAGGCCAAGGAATTGCACTCCTTGTGGAGTGGAGCCCCTGCAGCCTTTCTGTCCCAGGTCCTGGTCTAGGGTTAGTACAGCCCAGCTCCACGTAATTATTGCATGAAACCAACGTCCTTTCAGAGCTTGCTCTTTCAAACATACAATGAAGAGCTCTGTGTAGCTGCATTGAATTAATATGGGGCAAGTCTCAAGATTCTTAATCAGCTTTAGCTGGCTTTTACTTTGGGAAAACTTCCCACTGAACTTCTGAGTAAGGACATAAGAATTTGTCCAGAGTAACCATTTTCAGCGTGAAAGGAACGCTTACTATGTTATTCCCATCTGGCTTTCCTAGAATATCTCATCTGTTATTCCCTTCACACGCCTCTGTGAAAAGGACCCTGTAGGATGAAGTCATCCTGAAGTGCTTTTTTTTGTCCTAAAAATCTGCATATTCTTACTATGGTTACTTTGATCAGGGTAAACACGCCTGCACTCCCGGTCTGGGGCATTCCTCCCACACTTTCAATACAGATTCTCTGCTTTGCTGTCCTCTCACCCAGAGTGAGGGAATGACCCCTCCACCTCTCTTCCTACCCCAGACAAAAGCCAGACAGCTTCAGATTCTTAAACACTGGCAGATTTATAAGCCTCATCTCTGCTCTGACCCTTGCAAGCCTTGCATGCTGATGAGGATGAGGAAGGTGTAAATTCTTACTGTCCACCCTCTCCTTTTTTTAGTTCCTCTATTGCCTCCTTCCCCCAGTTGCCTCATCGCTGTGTTCATGTGCTTGCATGTTCAGCTTTTCTTCTGTTCTCCTGGTATCAGATGATCATGGTCGTGTGGACACATCCCTGCCTATACTGAGGCTCTGCCCAATACTCTGGCACCCTAATTCTCTTGGGAGCCTTTGGGCACTGCTGCAGTGCAAACCATGATGATCATTTCATCATGGACCTGATTAAAAGGGTGTCCATCACTTTACCATTCAGCCAGCAGCTGTTCATGCGGAAATATTCCCCTCTATTCCCCTAGTTCCATCCACAGCCAGAGTTACAAACTTACGAGAGGGCAGACCTGAAAATCCACAGCCACAGTCTTGGTGACATAACGGGGGAGCAGATGTTTGATTACACTGGGTGTAAGTGAGGGATAATTAATTAAAGAGACATATGCCTTTCTTAGGGTGTAAGTCCTTAAGTTATTTAAAGGCCAGGAGATGTGAAAGGTGAGCTGTTGGCAGGTGAGAAGCCAGCAAGATGGCCAAGGAAGTGGATGCTCCCTGGTCTGAGTGTAAAATGTCTGTGCTGCTTAGTGGAGTCCTTCGTCTGTGCTGTTACAATCCTGGAGTTAGTCCCTGGGGATGCTGAGACAGATGATGGGAGCCGATAGGCAGACTGCCTTCAGGAAGGGGAAGAGGAGAGAGGGGAGACCCAGTGAGAAATCTGGGTCTTGTGCCAAGGACCCCCTCCCAGAGCAGGAGGAACTAAAGCAATCATATCTGCTCTAAGTTATTAACTGACTGCTACTGCCACTGTATTGAGGGGAAACCAAGAATTTGAATCTGTGGGGGACAGTGATCCCAGGGCCAGAGCTGCAGGGCAAAGTGATGCCCAGTGCAGCTGGAATGGAAGGCAGAAGGAGCTGGTTAGACCAGGGCAATGCTGCCTTGGGCTGGGATGTGCTGCCTCTCCAAATGGCCAGGTCATCCAGCCTGCACCATCTGGGTGCTGCTGTTCTCCCAGCTGTGGCACCACAGAGATACCTAACATAAAAACTACTTGTTTCCTGGTAACTGTGTGCTCATGTTTGCAGGCAAGGTTTGGGTAATCAGTTCAGAGACAGATCCTCGTCCTTGTTTTAAAATTAACATTACCTCTCTTGCAGGGGCATGACTAATGGATTTGTCTGTGCAGAGAATAGCTATGGGTGGCGCCTGTGCTCTGAGGGACCAGAACATCTGGTCTCCATGGAACAAATTGTGAATGGGATTTTGAGCTGTGTACGCACACCAATCCCAGGGAAAAGATCACCTCCTGGATGGTCTGTCCAGTCTTTATTGTCTGTCAGATGGAGCAAACGCAGGGAATGAGTCACTGCTCTCCCCAGAGACAGGATGCTGACTGAGGAGGAGGAGAAAGGAGATGGGGAGAAAGCAAAGGCAGGGTGAGGAGACAGGTGTGGTGAGGATGGACCCTGAGTGGCCAAAGCACAGAGACACACCACGGCATGGAAAACACCTCAATGGTCTTACCGTTCCCCCAGGCTCTGGGAACTGCCAGTGCCTAACATGCTGTGCAAATGATAAATTCATCAAAAGACTGTTTTAATAAGGAAATATTAACCTAGATCCAAACCCAGATGGTGTTCAACCATGACTAAATAAAGAAACACAGTATTTCATAAGTGAATGTCCCGCTGAAGAGGAAAGCTGCACATACTGGTGCCATCCAACAACCTTCAGCGTCCAAAGAGCAGGTCCCAGCCAGTGTTCCCAGGATATTTTCTGCCTGTTTCCATCACCAGGAGATAATTGTACCCTTGCATTAAGATAATGTTTCTTACCAGCTCTTTGGTCCTTTCTATCACACAGGCAATCTATAAGATGGTTTCTTCGGTAATGAAGATGCCAGAAGATGAGTCAACACCAGAGAAGAGGACAGAGAAGATCTTCCGCCAGATGGACACCAACCGTGATGGTAGGTACCCTTCAGTTGTGGCTGCCTCTGCCACTGTGCTGGGTGGCTGGGGTGTCCTGCCCATGCAGGATGACCCTTCAAATCCACTACTCCTCCTTTCGCCATCCAGGCAAAGCCACCATACAAGGCCAGCAGGGTGCAGGCAGGCAGGACTTTGCCTTGCAGGGTTGCTGTCCCAGGGATTTTCCTTTGGGCTCCCCCAGATTCCTTCCACCACACTTGTCCAGAGGCTTGGCAGGTGTGCTGTGACCCACTCCACCCGCTAAGTGAATGTGTTTCTTTTCTAGGAAAGCTCTCTCTGGAAGAGTTCATCCGAGGCGCCAAGAGTGATCCGTCCATAGTCCGTCTCCTGCAGTGCGATCCCAGCAGCGCCGGGCAGTTCTGAACCCGTTCTTTGGATGAATTATGTATCTGCTTTTTTTTTTCCTTGCCAAACAACATTCATGGTAGTGTTGCCTCTGTATGGCCAATTATGCCTTCATTTGTGGCATCTTATAGCTTCTTTTGTTGTGGATTAATTATAAGAATGCTGAATTGCTCTTAACAATTTGTCCAGAGCACGGGCAGTACTGTTTTAAACAGATATTGTGGTGTTATCATTGTTTTCAAAATTTCATTTGGGGTTTTTTTTTTTTTGTTGTTTCAATGTGTCTGTTTTGGAAAGTATGCATTGAGGAGGAGTAAACCAACAACAAACCCCTTGGCAGCAAGACACACTGACAGATTTTAGATTGCTGCTTTAGTTGTTAAGTATTCACCCACAGGACCTGAAAGTATAGTAGAGAGTGAACCAAAGGGGTTGTGATCGGTGGGATAGGATTCACCTGGAACCTCCTCTCCTGTCCGGGAGGCACCAGTTGAGGTCAAAGACAGGATTTGGAAGCAGTACATAAGTGCAAAACTTGTGTGGGGTGTATCATCCACTCCAATGCTTCGTCATTTCAATGCTGTGAACATTTTCCAGGTTGTGAGGGAGAAGGGACGAAGCAAAGGTCGATATTTTTTTCCTAGGTTTACAATGGTTGGATTCTCATGGCTTTATCTGAAAATTCAGCAATTTGCAATTGTGATCCCCAAATCCACAACTGACGATACCTCTTGCTGTTTGGGATCAGCAAAGGCAGACACAGGTGAAAAACTGGGTCTTGAGAATGAATTTAAGGGAGATATATGTTGAATGTGAATTTTTCAGGTTAGTAATAAAGCAGTTTCTACTAAGGAGAGTGGGCATTCACACGAGGAACTCACAGACACCTGCAAGCAGCTCCAGCTGAGGCACATATGCTGTTCTGAATGCTCTTGCATAGGAGGAAGTTTCGGGGGTGTTTTTGTCTCTCTCCACATAGCTAACAGAGTTTCTGGGCCTGCTCTTAGGGGAAGGCTGTCATCAAAACTTGTTTTAAACATAAAATTGTAGCATTTATATTTCATTTATTTTAGTAAAGTTCGAAAAATCTGTACTGATATGAGGAAATGGTACGCTTTATGATATATTTATATATATAAAATTAAAACAAAAAAGATCAGCTCTTGAGAGAAATGTTGAATGTTTATCTTTTCGCCTAGATGCAGGAGTTCTGAAATTTGCTGCTGCAAAACTTCATCCTTCGGTCAAAAGTGCTGTATGCAAAACTAGTACACTTAGGGACTTAACAAGCCTGTGCAACAAAAAAGCTTTAGCACAGGAGGCATTACACTGACTAAATTGGCATTAATCTGTCATTAGCTAAATCTGCTCTGTGATCCTGTTGGAGTGGTACCCATGCAGGCAGCACGCGGTGTTGGGAATTCATGAGCTCGTTAGGGTAACCTTTGTCTGACAGACAAGGTTGGCATTTTGTCAAGTGACCTTGTAGATGCTAATCCCCAGTAGCCTTAATTTAAAATAAACTAAGTAAAATAAGTCTGCTTTGCAGATGATGATTAGCTAAGTACTAATTAGAAGTCATGAATAAGTAGTCAAGTATGAATAATTTTCTGTGGAACACTAGCTAGCATGTACAATAACTGAGAGAATCAATCCTAGACTTAATTTTTCCTTACCATTTGCTTTGCCAGGTGTGAAGTGCAAAGCTTGTTAAAAGAAAATAAAAGTAAATTGAAAATAACGTTCTTAATCAGTTGTACTAAAATTATTATGAGTGGCTAATTGCACTCAATAAATGTCTTCAAGCACACACCTCTGTCTCAATCACAGAAATCCAGCTAATGATATATTCCCATTACCTTAATCAAAATACTGAGCAGAATTGACTGTGGGAAAATGAGAAAGCAAAAGAGGCCCAACCACAGACACAGATTTCAATACCCAGCGCTTACAGCTGATAGGAGCATCACTGGCAAGTTTTGCACCAGTTCTTCTGGGTGGTGGAAATGTTGCCTATCTCTTACTCCCAAATCTTCATTAGACATCCTGTGCACAAAACTACACCTTCAAAGAAGAGCCTAAGCTGATCTTCTTCAAGGTGATTTTTCTGCTTTGCCTGGAAAGGTTCTGGCTCTCTGTCCCATATCGATCACCTCATGGATATTGAAAGTCATGTT
>NW_008666814.1:0-5347 GCF_000695815.1 Acanthisitta chloris | reverse complement strand
TCGGCAGGAGAAGCCTGGCCAGACTACTGGGGATTGCTGCAGAAAGGTCAGCGGGCATGCACTGATCAACACTCTCCTCTGCCAGACGGGAAGGACCAGTCCTGCCACCCCAGCCACTCATGGGGCACTCCATCACCACCCTCAGAGGGCAGCAGGACAAGGTGATGCCACAGGATGCCTGCTGAATTTCTAACCTCCTAGCTCAGTGCAGGCACCCACGTCCAAAGCAGCCCAGACCTATGGAAGCTGGCATTTACTGAAGGTGAACTCCTTCTGCAGTTCCATCTTCTTCTTAATGCTGTGAAAGCCGTTGCATGTGACTGAAACTTTTTAAACGCTGCCTTTTTTTAAGTGACTGCATTTTGCCTCTTTTTCGTTTTACAAGATACTTCTGGCCCTAATCCCTCCATTTGGTTTTGGTCAGCTGGGGCCAGGCTCGCTTCGTGTGTTACTACTTTACAACATGTTTGAAAACACAACCTGCTCTATGACCTCAGGCCAGCAGAGATGTAATTCTTCCCACACTTCACAAACTTTGGAATAGTAAGTATTAGCCTACAGCTGCAGAGGACATAGGTGGAGATAAGACTGTTGTATAAACATTTACAGAGGGAACTAAGGTTATTCTTTTACCTGACTACCACTGATGATTGGTATTGTTTTAAATTATTAACTATCCCTTTCTTGCTCGGCCTTTGCATATACTTAAAGAGTCATCCATAGCTAGAGTTATGATAGGAGCATGTGCAGACCTCAGATCAGCAGGACAGCAGTGGTTCAGATTGGAATTTTCTGTTTTGCTGCCATTTGTATGTGCAGTCGTAACTGCCTTCATACATCTTTTGAAGGCAAAGTGACCTATCCTGTATAAAATAGCACAGAGAGTCAGACACTTTCAAGCAATATCCCCATTTAGGAAGGATGGCAGACAGCACATACTATTTCATGTCACCTCTCAATTTTGTAGATGCATTCTCCAATTTTAGTTGCATGTGCAAGAGGCAGCCGTCACTCACATGTTGTCCGAAGGAATCAATTCCATCCCACATGTAGGCTAAATCTATGGAAAATGCCAGTCCCATTTGTCTGACATTTCTAGTCAGCTTGCCAAACTCTGGGCCAGAAGATGTGAAGTGAGGACTATGCTTGTGAGTTTTGCAGCAGCTTGTCTTTGTTTCGGGTGCTTTGGGAAGGGAGAAGGGAACACTACCCTTGTAAAACCAACGTGCATGTGTTTTTGTGAGCACTTATGGTTTGAGAGAGACTGAAGAAATATTTGTGTTTTAAGATTATTTGAAGCCCTGTCAGTTCACAGCAGTGGATGTTCCTGAGGTAGCCAGAGCTGTGCTGTTCCTCTTGCTGATCTTAGGAGTCTGTAGAACTTTTATTTTATTGCTCAGATTTTGTCCTTTGTTGTTCTGTGTTATAAGTCATGACCTCCACATTTTCTGCTGCTTAGAACAGTAAGACAGAAGTGTGTAAATTCTGTAGCTGGATGAGATCTGTGTACAGAAGTATTGCACACCAGCACAAGTAGTGGTCACACATGACTAAGTCCCCATGGTTTGAAAGCTGCACCTGGGGGCTGACCTCCAGGACTTTTCAGCAGGTGCTTTCTTCACTGATGGCAAAAGTGCAATAATGCAGCTTAATTTAATTTTCTTTCACTGCAGTCCCGGTGAAGTTGCATTACATTACATTGCATGTGCTGTGGGCAGAACCTTGTCTCAGCTGACTCATGGAAACTTGGTGAACTGTGGTAACTTGATGTTGAGCCCTAATCCACAGACTAAGCTGAGATGAGAAGATGGCCTTGGCTATATGTCTCAGTACATGTGAACTGGGGAATGTAATGACAACTGGCAGGTCCCTTGAAACACGTGGCAGTGCAGAGGGAATCTCCTGCCTCAGAACAAATGCCCTGAGCTGAGCTGCCTCCTTCTTTTGAAACTCTCTTTCTCTTTTTTTAGCACCACTCGTGAAGATGCAACATGATAGCAATATAGCATGTCAGGATCAAGGAGGCATCCTTCAAAAGAGTTTCCTTTTGAAGCTTAGTATACAAGTTAAACGATCAGAGGGGAGGGCTGGACAAGTCTTCCTGTACACCCACTACACCAGCACCTTCTTTTGTCTTTCTTATGGTGCTTCCTCTGTTTCCTGGCACAGCGGTTCTTGGGCTCAGGAGTTAGATGTCAGGTAACTGGTGCAAGACTAGTGGAGAAGAATATTTCACCTCCCCTTTGCACAAGCATTTGGATGCATTCTTTCCTCTATGTCTTACTGAGTGGGAACTCATGTAGGAGTCTTAAAGTGGGGGAAGTCAGTTTCCTTGGTATTGCAGGCAGAACTTGTGCTTAGAAATGCAGAGAAACTTGGCAAGTGCCAGACAGCTGAGCAGCGCTCAGAGCGGCACGCGGAGTTTTCCATTGACTGTGCAGTAGTCAGATAAGATAGAAAGCATTGATATGTCAGACACGTGATGCGATGTGCTCTGAGATAGGGCTAGACCAGAAATGGCACTTTTTATCCGAGCAGCTCTTTGTGCTGCATATTCCATCAGAAGTGCTGACAAAATATGCTCTAAAAAGCCTCTGGCATGAACATGTAGCTGCAGGAGTAGGGTAATTCTACTTTTCCTTACATACAAGTAGCAGAGCTGTTCCTCGTACCCCAGCTGAACAAACAGCTCCCAGGAGGAGCATAAGGCTTTCCCTAAGTGTAACTAAGTGTGACGTTGCTGGCAAGACCTTCCTTCCCAGTTGTGATAGAAAAGAAGGAAAAGCTCCATTTGACTTTCCGAGCCCAGGCGTCATTTTGCATACTGGGGAAAGAACAGCCGTGTTTTACGCACACGGAGGGAAAAAGCAGCAAGGATTGTAAATTGGCATGGATAGCAGTGACACTAGAAAACAGGACCACTGGTGAGGGGCTGCACAAACCATTAGGTGCCTCTGGCCTTCAGAGCATTAGAACAATCAGTCAGATGCAAAGTCCATCTCCTTGCCCCTTGTAGAAACCATCCCTGTCTATCACAATATCACAGTCAGCAGCACTACTTATTCCAGCCTGGGTTTTGCTGCTGTTGCTTCCAAATCATCCATACTGAGAAGATGTTTCAGGAGTGAGGATTTTCACAGGATAAGGTATAAAGCTTTTCATGTATACTGTCCAGATCTTAACAAGGAACAGCTGAGAAGGCCAGACTGCGGGGCCTCTTGCAATGTACATGTTTGATTCCTCATTGCTTCTATAGGTGATAAGTGTTATTTTAATGTCTAGTTGAGATTAAGCTATTACATGTAAAATGCTGACTAATGCACAATAAACAAGGAAAAAAAAAGCTTGGGTTTATAGTGAACAACGTGAAAAGACTAGAGAAATTAAAAACTGTAAAAGACATCACTGCCTTTAGACCAAGGTCTGAATTTGCAAGATGAAACTGTCTTAGCAGTAGTCAGTGTAGAACAGCTCCTCTGAGCCAGCCTCCTGGGCTGCTTCATCCCCATGTCACCAGGTGCTGAGGCTGGGGACTCTGGGTCCTGCCACAGAGATGGTCAGCTGAGCTTAGCCTGCTGAGGGCTTCCTGGATCTCAAAGCACACAGCAGCCACCTTCTCCGTAGTGTTCACTCACTGTACAGCTGAGACATGGCTTAGATGTCCTTAGATGCCCCTCTTGCCCTGACCTTATACCAAAGATGTTCTCACCTTCCCAGGCCATGTGCTCAAGGTGTCTGAGTCTTTGCACCCACCTCCCAGTTGACATCCTTAGCCTCTGTGTGAACAAATGGCAAACACCAGCCCTTGATGTCTGGAGGAGCCAAGCTTGATGCACTTATGTGGAACAGCTTCTGATTTGGTTCCCAGCCTTTGGCCCTCCTGTGTGTACCTTGCCAACGACACTTTTTATTTCCTATTATTAAGTAATGGCAGTATTAAACATTCTTAGGGCACACTGAACCTCTGGAACAACGTGGTTTTCATTATCGTGTGTGCGTTTGCTGAGGCACAGCAGACTGAACCTGACCAGTGCTCACTCTCTACTCCCATGGTTTACTCCACACAGAGCTGATTTCTTCCAGGCTGGAGCAGCATCTTCCTATGCAACACCATTCAGTGTGCAGTGCCCTGATCCTGCCTGGAGCACCCAGATGCTGTGGACCAAGAGATAATTTTGGCACAGTCATGTCAGGCAGAAACTTTTCCTGCCATCTGTCAAAAACACATGTTGAGGGTGTAACCTTTGGTTTTCTCCTCCTTGGGGACAGGGGTTTGTATCAGCAGTGTTCAGGGTTAGCCTCACCTTTCCCCACCAAATAGGATGATAGGATGACAGTGATTAGCAAATCCACCTGAGAAAATCCTCTTAGTTTCTGTACTTCATTTGTGCTACTCATTGGCTGCACTCAGAGTGAAGATTAATGGGTCCAATGTGGTTGTCTGGGGAAGAGCTCACAGTTTCTTGCCACCACCACCTTTTTATTTCCTATCATTGTCTTATTCCTATTTCCAGAACAACCAAATAGTTTTTATTAGTGTCTGGGAGAAAAAGGGAAAACAAAACCAGTGTTTCAATCTGATAAGGATCTAAAGAAGCTTACTAAAGAGATTGTCCTCCATGTTAGTCATATGACTGCTCTACATGATCATTATTCTTTGATATCTTGTGTTTAATTTTCTTAGTTGTGTTTTAGCTGTGTTTGTGATATATTTCATTATTTTGGATCCTCTAAGATTCAACCCTGCTGGTCATTCAGCTCTGACACAAAAGTCCCGATGATCCCAAGAGCAGAGCTGTCTGAGCAATTACTGGTGAGGTGGGCTCACTGTGCCTGGTAATAATGAAGTACTTAATTATGTTAGGGATTATTTTTGTCTGCACACTTGCTGCAAGGAGACAGGGTGCACTGCAATATGCTTCTCTCTTCCACTTGCTCACTTCAATTCCATCCAAGCAGTCTTGTCGTTAATATTTGTATATTCAGCTCTATTTTGCTCTCGAACCCAAAGTGACCAATATCATCCTCTTCTGACAGAAGTACTTAGAACCTTTTGATTTTTACATTTTGCTGAGTGAATGACATGATGGGTGCAAAAGTAAACAGTTACATAGTTGTGTACTGACTTTGGCTGTGCTAGAGTTAATTTTCCTCACAGTAGCTAGAATGGGGCTAAGTTTTGGATTTGTGCTGAAAACAGAGTTGATAACAGAGGGAAATTTTCATTACTGCTTAGCAGTGCTCACACAGTGTCAAGGACTTTCCTGCTTCTCACCCCACCCCATCAGTGAGGAGGTCAGGGGTGCACAAGGAGATGGGAGGACACACAGCTGGAACAGCTGACCCC
>NW_008666813.1:4334-53140 GCF_000695815.1 Acanthisitta chloris | reverse complement strand
GTCCTCCCCCCGGCGCAGTCCCAGCCTGCCGGCCCGAGCGGAGCTGAAGCAGCCGGAGCAGGATGTACCAGGGACACATGCAGGTAAGCGGCCGGAGAGGGGAAGGCTCGGCACGGGCTCCGGTGAATCGCGGCTCGGCGAAGTTTCTGTGGGTTGCGCGGAGGGGAGATGCCACCCTGGCACTGTGCAACAAGTGACCTGGTGCAATGTGACCGTGGCACTCCAGCTCGGGGCCGAGGGGAGCGGCTTTTTCGGGGCTGGCCTTCCTCTGCGTGGCGAAGGGATGCTGTCAACTTTGTAACTAGGTGAAGTTGTGTGTGTATTCGTGTATTGTGCCTGCTTGTTCAAACAGATTCAAGGGAGTATTCCAGGGCAAACATTGTTACGGCATGCTTTAAGTGACACATGTCTCCTGCCATCCTCTTGATGCATCTCTTCCTCTATGTCAAGTGAAGGGCAAACAATAAGAGAAAAGACAGAGCACTTGCTTTGCAAAATCTGCAAAGGTTTCACACCACGCTTAAAGCCGTCGATTTGCACAGTGCGTTGTGTGTAAAGGTGATGGATTGCTATTCTTCCCTCCCAACACGGGATGAGGATTGATTTTGCTAAGCCCCGGAATGACTTTGTAGAATGAATTCAAACACATGCCTAAGTGACTTCAACATTTTAGGCAGAAATCTTGTCTCATGATCCTATTGATCCACATCGCTTTGGCAGAGAACTCCTCTCCCTGATAAAAACATACTACTGCCTTGGATGTGATGGCTTTAACCTTGACTCCCGCTCTCCTTCACATGGCTCATCCTTGGAAAGCCAAGTCTGTTTTGAAGAAGGAGGAGGTGCCAAAGTGGGGTAAAGGTTTACACTGATCTCCCAAATTGATTTCTTTGCTTGGTACTCAATCTGTCTCGGTGTTCATTGCCAGGAACAATCAAATGCTTTTATCACGTACAGTGGCACCAGCCTTGCATGTGGTGTTGTTAGTACTAAGGCTGTTTACAGAGAAACTGCAGCTTTAGTAAGTGCAAGCTGACCACTTGTGTTTGGTGTGACTCTGCACAGCATTTAAAATATCTGCTGAATGGTCATCGGGGACATTAAACTTAAGGCAATGTCAGGCACAGGTCTGTGTATGATATACGTGCGTTCAGCGAGGACTCTGATTCAGCAGTGTTTCCAGAACTGAATGATACCAGTTACTCTTTCATGCTTGTGTTATCTGATCACAACAGTGATAAATAATGTGCCATAATACTGCCTGTGATAGGAGAGCAAACAGGTTTTAACAGGAAATGTAATCAATGGAGGGAGTATACGTATTCCAGTTTAGTTCTGATAATAAGGTTGAAACACAAAACCAATCCAATAACTAATGATAGTGAATTGGACATTGCCAAGTAGGCATTTATACCCTTAAGAAAGCAGGAGTTCTTTGCTATGAGTGATATATTGCAAGGTTTCAACAGACATACGACACTTTGTAAAAGGGAATCTAATGGAACCTTGAGGTGTCTGGCAGCATTGTAAATTTTCTGAGTCATTAAAAGATCAAAATCAAACTTGCAATAGGAAAGTAAGGTCAAAACATACAAATATGTTGTGACTGATGTCCTTTAGTTCATTTCTTTCAAAATATTTTTGTTTTTCAAGCCCAAATATAATCAAATGGCATCAGATTCTCTTAAAAGGTGTGCTGAACTAAAAATACTGTTCCTATTTAGTACACTTGGCATTGTTAAAAATAAAAACCCACCTGAGTTCATCACTCAAAATTTTTAATATATTTCTGTCCTGACAGGTAGCATTAATGTTCTTCAGCTAACACCTAAAAAGCCTAAAGCCTCATGTTTAGTATATCCTTAATTAGAGCCTTTAAGTGAATCAGACAAAGATAATAAAGAGCTAATTTCTTTGCAGTGCAGTTATCTACTGCAGTGTTTATTGAACCATTTTGGAACATAAACTAAACTAAAAGTTATCATACAAATGCAGTATCGAACCACATGCTATTAAACTGCAGGCACATTCCAAGCATTACAGGTCCTTTCTTACTATCCTCCAGGACTTCTTGTAAGGCTTCTAATTCAGGGAAAACTGTTTGCCATTGCCTGCCAATCTAAAATAAGGTGAACCGTAAAACCACCCAAATTTCGGCGTATCAAGTCAGACACATGAGTATGTGGACTCCTAAACAAAAATAATCTCATTTTTAAACCGCTAAGCACTCACAGAATTTACATTCTTTAAGATAAACTGTAGTATTTAGCTGGACCCTACCTGGGTACCTAAGTATCTAACATTACACATTGAAATGCAAAAGGATGTGCCAATATATTGCCTGATCCTCCACTCTTTTAAGCAACAGCTCTTATGAAGTTAGAGGGATCAAATCTATGATCTGATTTAGAATACCAGTCATCATTTCCCATTTTCCTAGTGCTTTATTGTCAGATGTAAAATAAAATCTGCAGAATTAATTCCATAGTCCAGTTACTTTAAAAGATGTTTACAGACCCCATGTTTTACTAATAACCTGCTGTAACTCAGCAAATTCTTGGAATGCTTCTAAAAGGGGAGAACATTAACAACTGTAACACCGTAATAAGCACAATTACAGAGATTGGGATTTTCCCTATCATAGATGGCATCAAGCATTAGCAGCTTCAGCAGGGAATTTCTGGCTAAGCTCAATAAATTCTGCAAGTGTAGATGAAATATGCTTTACATTTAAGTGCTGCTGAAGTCCAGCACCTACAGTACTTTACTACATCAGGCCACAATGTGTGCATCTATTCTTAATTTTTAGCTAAAAGTACAGATTACGTTTTTGGAGTTATTTTTCCGAATCCTAGAAAATCACTCTGTTTATTTCAAAGGGTTAGATTAGGTTTAGATTTGCCTCTTACTGTTTTATAAACGAAGCCTCACAACACAGAAATACTAGAGAGGTCCTAAGCTAAAATTCCAAAGACAGTTAAATCTAAAAAGAAGGTATGCCTTGTCTTTACATTTCCAGGTCTCTTTCTGTGGAGTTAGATCTCCTGTTACTTGTGCACCACATGCTTTCTCATAAAACACAGGAAGAAAGGCAAACTGGCCTTCCACAGACCCAGCTCTGCAAACAGAAATAGGATGCAGATAAGTACAGTGCCACAGGAGATCTTTGAAAGCGATTTCACTATCATAATAAGCTTAAGCATTTGGTTTACCATATTTACTGTCCAGTTCAGTCTGTGCAGTAACCATCTAAAACAGAGCAGGGACTGCTATTGGTCCTCAGGCAATAGCAGGCACAAGCTACCTCCTGAAGCTTCAGCCTTTGAGGTGAGGCTTTTGCCTGAGAAAGGGAACTTCAGATGAGATGCGTGGACTATTTGTCTACAAACATACAACTTCAGTTATGTAAGAAGTCCTGTTTAATTCAGCAAATGTAGGCTCTGACAGGATGAAACATGATGGATGCAGGAGCACACCCTGGGATTCACAGATAAGGCAAAAGAACCAAGTCTAAATGCTAAACTGTACAGGTGAAAGAGTATTTCTCCCTTAGGACAATGTGTGCAATCCAATGTGTGCTGTTTTCCATCTTCTTCAACAAAACAGGAGCAGACCAGATGGAAGCAGAACATAAGCTGAGTTCAGCCCCCAGTCACTGCTCTAAAATGTCTATCATTTTAACAACTAACAATAAGATGTTTTAAAGTTTTTACAGTGTATTATATACCTGGTAAAAGTTCCATTCACTTTCGTGAGCATTCAATAAATGGATGGGGGTTCAATTACAATTGCAGATTGGGATTTTCAGCAGCATTTGACTTCCTATGAAATTCAAGGTAAATGCTTTCAAAACCATTTGCCTTGATGCTCTATATAGTCAGCTTTCCCCAGCACAAATGCTTGAACAGAAGAAGTGCTTTGCCAAATGTTGACATGGGATTTTATATGTGGCAGTGTTATGTTTCGAGATGGCTTAATTTAGACAAAGCAGAATCTTGACCACACATGGCTGTCAAAGTTCCTGTGGCACTTTTTCACAAGAACAGGCTTGTTAGTCATGATGCCATGGCCAAGTTTCAGAGTAGATAGTTTGTCTCCTAAACTTTTAATTGCATAGGCAATCAAATTCATGCCCTTAATTTTTGTGTTGTTTTTTAGCATTAAAAATATTTAACATTCTGCCATTGACATTTCATATTTACATAATATGATCCATATTAATCATTCGCATATCAGTGAGATTTCAGTCGTCAAACAAATACATGATCCTAGTGGTTCTGCAGAAAACCAGCTATGTACACATGAAACATCTTGCAAGGTGAAACCTCAAAGGCTTCACGTGTTTTAGTGGGCCTGAAAAGAGTTGCTAAATATTTTAGAAGTTATAAAAAAACATTTTTGCACTGATTTCTCAACACTTAAGGCACAGCTAACTCACTGGGAAAAGGGAAGCAGAACAGTCTCAAGATTAGCTACAGATGCAAGTCTTGTTTTGGCTTACTTGGTAACCTGTTAAAAATACTGTAATAGTGTTGGTTACACTGCTACCTAAAATAAATAAACCCCCAGCTATTAATCAGTTATGAATTTTAAAAAGTAATATGCATATTTACGTTAATAAAGCAGCCTGCAAAGAGGATGCACAATGTAAAATTGAATTCAATGCTAAATTGAATCTCTGCTCAGCTCAATCAACATAAACTTAATAACTTTAAGCTACAAAATTCTAAAAATCTGGGCACATAGCTGGAATGCTAACTGATCCCTAGTGTTGTTGATGAATCATAACTCCTAGCCTAGCTAAGATTCCATTATGATAAACTGATAATTTTTTATTATTACAACTCTTTTCTAAAAGTGCTCACAATACTCGGACAGTGTTGATGGTGATATGTTTTCCATTTTGTCTTGATATTTTCCAGTAATTCAATAGCAGCTTTACAAGTTTTGAACAGCAGATTATGGACTTCTTATAAAGGAAAAAGAAAGCTAAAAATAATGAGTTTACTTTCATTGAAAGAAGTTCATTCAAAGGAAGGAGGTGATATACTGCTTTTGGTGAAGGCGCATACTGAAACTGTACAAATTGTGAGCATTTGTAATGCTGGTAGAGAGAAGTGTTCCTTGAAGCTGTTAGGCAGTTTTGCAAGAACCTAGCAGAAAATTTGCAAAGGCTCAGAAATTCTTGGCACATGGTATATTTTTACTGGTTGTAAATTAAGAAGAACTCTTACTAACTAAATAAGGATCCACCCCTCTATTCTAGAATTAAATTCATTCAAAACATAGAAAAACAACAGTCCCTAGTACTGTCATACATTTATACCAATAGTCTAGAGCCAGTAGAGAGCTTTCACCATAGAGGCACTGTTTACTCAAGAATCATGCTGGGGTTTTTTTTAATCTACCACTATTGTCACAATTTACTGTGCAAAGGAGGAGGACAGAAAGTTGGGATAAAGTCCACAAGTGAGATCAGGATGAAATATCCAAATAAAACAAAGTGCATGAGAGGATGGAAAAAATAAGGTAACAGAAATTTCATGTTCCCATTAGGAAATGCAGTCTTGTAAATATTCAGCTGTAGAATAATTCATAATTTATAAAAATCTTGTTTCTAAGCAAGCTTTAAAAGAAAAAGGGGTCGATGTATAAACCGGGTCTGTTTAAACCATCCATCTAGCTTAATTTTCTACCCCTTTTGCAATTGTGAAAAATGAAAATGGTAAAAACATTGAAATAGTACTTAAAATCAATCTACCCAGCACAGGGAATATGTCCTAGTTGTTTGTATCACAGAATCTAAGTTTGCACAGTCTGTTTCAGAAATAGCTGATACTGCAAAACTGAGAGAAGCACTTGTTTTCCAAATCAGGTGTCATGACATCTAAACTAGGAGGTGCCTTTCTGTAGTTATGCATGTTCATCATTGCCCAATAGCATTACTAACAAAATGCCTAAGGATCATAAAGACTATATTCAGCAAATTCTTCTACCAGGTTGGAATTATTACGAACAGTCTAATATTTCATTGCTTTCCTCTCAGACTTTGAAATTCTGAGTCATTAACACATTAGTTTTACTTGCAGTGGTTTATTTGCATATAAATAAAGTAAATTCTAAAATATCAAGAAACTGAAACTTATTATACTGAATGGGAAAAAAATCCATATCTCATCAGATTACCTATCCCTTTGAATAGAAACACAACCCCAGGTTTAACATTAGCTCCTGAATGTAATTTTCCCTAAGTTTGCCTGATTAGTTACATCTTTCATCATCACTGCTGTTCCTCCCAGACATTTTGTACCAAATATCAATCAGGGTGGCATAGGAGATGTAAGCCTTAAGTTTTCTTGCTCCGCTTCTCTATGGCCTGCCACGACACTCAGACAGATTTGCCAGTGTTGCTTCTCCTCCTTATTGGAGTTCGAAGACTTTCTTGAGACGTTTTGCTTCTACTACATTTGCGCTGCAGTTTCATTTGTGCTGCCTACAGTGTGGCTGCCAAGCTCACTCAGGTCATGACTACTACGTGCAACAGGGTCAGTCACCTCTCACCAGCACTTGGTCAGAAGGCAAAACTATTCCACAGTGAAGTTCACTGCCTGAGTAGAAAGAAACAAACTGATGGCAAAGGACTCTCTTACCGGCAGAGCTCCCTGATTTGCGCTGCAGTTTCATTTGTGCTGCCTACAGTGTGGCTGCCAAGCTCACTCAGGTCATGACTACTACGTGCAACAGGGTCAGTCACCTCTCACCAGCACTTGGTCAGAAGGCAAAACTATTCCACAGTGAAGTTCACTGCCTGAGTAGAAAGAAACAAACTGATGGCAAAGGACTCTCTTACCGGCAGAGCTCCCTGCCAGCTTTAACAACCTGACTTGTCACTACAGCATATTTGTATGGTAGACTTATGTCCATGGACTCGCTTTTCTTACATGCTTCTCTGTTTGGCAATCCCTACAGAAAAAATAACCACATTACAGCCTTTGTGACTTTCTCTATAAAATATGGGAACGCTTTGCTGCTCCATGTTCACTTGTCTTAGAGCAGTCTACTGTCTTATGGTAACTTGGACTGTTAATTTAATATCATTTCCTTAAAATATCTTTTGTCCTCATGTGGATGTCGAATACAATACAAGTTATCAACCCCTTTGGACAGCATTTTTCATTATATATATACAAAACAACAGCTATGCATTTAGAACAACAGCAAAAGCATATGTGATAAGGAAAGTACTGTGCAATGCATTCAGTCTTTCTTGACTACATTAAGACTTTGTTTTTTGTTATGAGATAAGTAAAAGAAATTAGATACTCTTATCCACTGACATTTAGAAATGAGAACTTCAGAATTATTTTGACATGCATTTACTATCAATCATTTGGCTTTGTAGACTTGATCAGTTTTTAAAAGCTGAAAAACAAACTTGAAAATTTGCCTTACTAACATTAGAGCCAGCTCTCTTTACCTTTACATGTGTGAGTGTAAGTGGAAATTACATTGGTGTAAAAACCAGAGTAATGTGCTTCCAAGCCTTTTTCACATTAATCCTTGTCTTCACAATGTCACTGGTTGAGTTCCAGAGTTACAGTGTAAAGTAGAGAATGCAGCATGTCCTGGATATAGGGGCAGAAAAGCTGTCACAAAATGTGCTTTCAAATTCAACACTTCCTAACTATTAGGTTTATCAATAAAAAGGTTCAGGAACTCTTATTCACTGTTCATTAAAAGTCAATTGAGGGATAATACTTGCCCATTTAAGCCTACCCTGAAATGCAGAGATATGTTTCACAGCAAGTAACACTGAATATTAGCGTTTAAGTTCACAGAATTCTGTAAGGTCAATTTTGCTCGTATTAATGGAGGAATAAGCAAAGACTGTAATACATAGAAGCTTTTTGAGTATTTTTGACTACTATGTAAAGCTGAGAGAAAACATTATATTTTGATGTCAGAACCTTTTAAAATCCTAATGGGAAGATCCAAAAAAAAGGTCAGTATTTGGTATTTTACACAGAAGAGCAGATTCCTATTATTTGAGTAGAAGGATGGCCTTAGTCTTCACATGGCCTTGGACACTGTTTTCATAGGAGTAATGACAGAAATGTCACAGAAGTGATTAATGAAATAAAAAATATAGCTTGACGTGTCTCATCAAAGTGACAGGTTATTTCTGCTGTCACTCATGGAAGTTTAACGAGGGATATAATTTTCCAGTTGCAGACCTCAGATGTACATGAGATCTTTCATCTTTTGGTAGTTATTGTCTAACACTTCGTTAAAGAACCAGGACAATTTTGAGAAGGCTTTGAAAAAATGAATACAAGGAAAAATGGTAGATAAAAGAAAGGAGGAAAATTATGATTACAACAGAGAAAAACAATGCAAAAGAATGGAAAGTAGGAAATAAGTAAGTGCTGGTTTTGTTCTGAACAGTGGAAAACATTGTGAATATTCCCATCGTACTCAATCCCAGCAATGTACACACTGTGGCAAGATATATACAGCTGGAAGGGATGCATCGGCTTGCCTGAACCTGTGCAATAAAACAAAGAAATCTGAATTATTAGAAATCAGCTGGATACTACATGGAAATAGTGACAGAACACTTATCCCTGGAGCATTCACAATAAAAGATTAAATGCTGTTCAGGAAAGACAGAAAACCAAAGGTATTGGTCACATTAGGACCCTGGATCCCAAGAAAGTGGGGGGAAATTTTGTAAGAAGCTTCAGAACTAATATTTTCAATTGTTAAGGCTATGCCAAGAACACACAGGGAATGGAGACAAAGTGTTCCTCAAATGGATAAGGAGAAAGTACAAGTTACCTAAAGTAAAGCTTATCTAGATCTTAAACAACCATTGAAAGTTTTTCAGCTACATGATGAAGAAGGGGGAGGGGAAGAAAAACATATGCAAAGTGTCATTTGTATCATGGACAACCTAATTTATGGGGCAAACCCAAAATGATTATGAGGGTATGAATTCTGCAGCTATGACAAATGTGTGAAGCAAAAGCTCAGGCAGAGGTACACTATATAACCTCTATCCCAAACTGCTGATGCAACTGGTATATTAAATTGAAGACTTGGTGGAAAATATGTTATAGTCTAGGTATGAATCTGAACAGAACAACAGAAAATAAATCAATGTTTAAGATAAGGTGAGAAGAATGGTAAGACAACTAACAACCCAGATACCCACATGGCTATCCATAATCTTCAAGGCTTTAAGGAAAATTAAGCAAACAGACCAAAAAACGCAAAAAATGCTATTTGAATTTTCAAGAGAAGATAATGTCAGGCTAACTTGGCAGTGTTTTCTGTTATCTTAACTGGGGGTTTAGGCAAGAAAGGTGTAATTGACTTGATCTATATGGTCTTTGGTAAGCATTTGTTATGATGCCACAAAAAAAATTATTGTTGAAGCTGGAAAAAGTAAAGAATAGTAGTAAATCTGTATAGAGGGTAAGAAACTCATTCATGGGAAAATGAAAAATAGAGCATTAGAGGAAGAACTGTCAGACTGGGGAAAGTTTAATAGGGAAGGTTCTTGGAGATGACTGTTGGAACCAGTGTCTCATGTTTCAGGAAGATGGTGACTACATTTGCTGATTACTCAATGCTGGGAAACATCATCCATATTGGGAAACATTGTCAGTACTGATGAGTTTCTGTACTATACAGAGGGAACTGACTGTACTTCAACAATACAAGTTGTTGTACTCCAACAATACAAATATTATTAAATTTACCAGCGCAATAAACTGCTGATCATCAATAACAAATAATGTCTACCACAAACCATGAACTGTCATTTAGAAATTAAGAAGAAAGACTTGTACACACAAGATGGCTATAAGTTGTCAATATATATATATATCCATAAAAAGGACATATGAACTTCTAGTTTTTGAAGAGTTTTTTCCAGAATAGTCAGGAAAATATCAATGCCAGTTGACAATGCCACTAGCAGATTTTCAAGTGAGATTCTTGTACAGAAGAGAGCCATGCAAACAGGTCCAAAGAAGGATGATCAAGAAGGGAAAGTCTGTCTTATGAGAAAAGACCAGAAGATTTTGGCTTATTTCATTGAGCAAAGTGACAGCTCAGCAGGACCATAATCACAGCATGTAAATGCATCAGGGAGATAAACACCAGATATGGAAAAACCTAAATTAGCTAAGGACAAAACTGGCACAGGAACAAATGGATATTAACCGGCTGTGAATAAATTTAAGTTGGAAATTAGAAGAAGATTTCTGATCATTAGAGCAATCAAGACTTCCAGTACCCTTCCAACTGGAATAGTGGAGGCAAAAAACCTAATTACTTTAAAGATGAAACACAATCTATTTATGAAAGTCTTGGTATGACATGCTGCCTATGGGACCAGAAGCTTGAACCTCAATAACCCAGCAACTACACCTTCTGTGACTTCTGAAATTTCTCTGACTTCAGCATAAACAAACCCCAACTCTTGTTCAGCAAAGTCCAAAATGCTCAACTTGAAAAATCCAAAAGTCTTCCTATTACAGCTGTGGAAAGGCTTGACTGTTTTCACAGCTTCAGTAACCTCCTGCTAGGAGAGCCATACAGGTGGTGACAAATTAGTCTCACTTTGCCTAGTCCACAACATCATTTTGAGCACTTGTAGAGCTGCGCTCTACAGTTTGAATGCTCTCTCTGCCAGCTTCCTTATCAAGTCTCCCACTCAGCTGAACTTGTAGTTTTGCTTCATATAAAACCTTAATAATCAGAGGAAATGTATTTCCCCCATACAGCTAAACTCAATGGTTCATGCTAGAAACATTGAAACTTTTCACCATGATGTATTCATGTTCCTGCAAGCCAGCACAGAAGGTTTGAAATCACCAGCTATGTTAACACTGCGTAACAGTATCCTTAAATTGATTTCAATAATAGCCAAAGTGTGTGTGCATGAAGATCTAAACTAGAACCCATCAGAACTAGGAGGGATATTTTCCTTGACCTTAGCAGAGCCAGGACACAGCTCTTTCTCCATACTACTACAGCTCACTTTTCTCTCCTGAGCTCCAAAAATAAATGCAGTGGTTATTATTTCGAGCATATGATCTTAAATAAGAGAACCCAGTTCTCTGTTTTGCACTCCTAGCCCGGAAAAACTACTGAACTCCCTTTGGACTGTTCTCTTTGAAGGGATCACAAAACCATGTCTCAGAGTCAGTCCTACATCCCTTCTAGTAAGTAGACTTAGTCAGAAAATTATTTCTGGGTTGATTCAGGCTCATAAAAGTACTTCAGGATCTGATTGCTGGGGTTCCTGTCCCATCTCAGGTCATGATGGCTGTGATTTGCATCCCTCAATGTATCAGGCAGACAGATGTCCATGAGCACTCCCATCACAATCTGATAACATCATTATAGCCTTGCAGCCTATGTTTGCCAGCAATTGTTGTGCTGCAGTTTACTGAGCATCGCTGCTACTCAGATGCAGAATTTCAGGAGTCACATCAGCAAAGAGTTTCCAAATAGGTAAGATCATTAGATATTGGCTGGATAAACATATGCAGAAGTATATCGCTAAATTCACTGAGCAAGGAAATAGGGTGATTGTTCCACGAGTTAAAGTCCTTTTTCCTGCCTGTACACAAAAAATGAATGCTTATTTCCAAAGTGGTTTAGAGTTGTGAATGAGTAACCAAATTTCACTGCCTTTTCCTCCAATAGGCACTGACAAATACCAGAAATAAAATTTCAAATAAAATTCCAAGTAATTAACTCAGACATACATCATCACAGGAAAAAATGTATATTCAGGTTGCTGCATATATATTCTGTGTATTTGCTAAGCATCAAGCAAAGCAATGTTAGGTTAATTTACAAACAAGAGTATGTACTATTCCTTCTTGCACACAAGCAAGCTCAAGTTCCATCCTGTGTAAGTGTCATTTGGAGAATTAGAGAGTAGATATTACTGAAGTGGCCAGACATGATAGACACACACTAGAGAGACCACATATATCTAACCAAGGCTTGTCACATGGCTAAAATGTATGTACATAGTGAGCCCAGGGACAATTGCAGTTGGCTGAAGAATTCAAATAGGAATAGTAAGGATTTTTACTGACTTTTGTACAGCTCTATTCACAAGGAAGTAGGATTTTTGGCTTACACTAATCCACAATAAACAATCAAAATTAATTTTCAACTGTGATGAGTTTGATGCCTGCATAGTGCTTTCCATGTATCACTGCCAACAGGCTGTCTTTGATTTCTAGTCTTTCTTGCTAAATCAACAGTTCTAAAAATTAAAATCCCACCTAGCCTTTCTGCAGACAAGAAAGTAGTTGCTTCAACTGCACATTCTTTTGGACAGCAGTGCACCAGGAGTGCAAAAGAAACATTTGCACTGAACTTCAAGTAAAAACTTAGCACTGTTAGTTTTTTCACTGTGACATTTATATAACATTCTGGTTTATGTTTTGTTTTGAAACCATGGAGATGTTGGCTGGACTATCATTCCCCCTTCAGCTGACAATTAAATACACACCTATCAAAGACCTGCTAATGCTTTACAAAGTACTCTCAGTTTACAACTTTTTTTCATGTCTTTTTTGGATTCTTTATAACTGGCACTTCTTGAAAAGCAATAGGATCACTGCCTAAGAGTTCAACTATGCTTGTCATGGGTTTCTTCTCAATTAAATAATTTTCATAAGGGAAAAATAAATATATTTCAGACATTACATTTAATTCTGCTCTGACTTATATTTATAGGTTCTCACTAATTAACAGGAGAAACAGTTATTCAGTGTATCTGGTTACCATTTGTTTCTCTCCGGCTTTAGTTTTGGACAGTCCATCAGAATTTATGTTTCTGGGCAGCGAAATAATTTGTGAAATATGAGAAGCATAATTTGAAAAGAGGAAATCATTGCAGATTTCTATCCCATATCACCTTCTTATTAATACTTACTACTGGCAGAGGACCATGGCAGCATGTACTCATATACTGCAAGATTCATTTACAAAGATGCTACTGTATGTTCATCTACTCATCCAGTGAAATCCATGATAAAGATACCATTAGTTTCAGTGCAATCAGGATTTTTAAAAGAATCTTTCACAGTAGGAAGCATTGTCCCTTGCCTCAAAGTAATCTTAAAAGGGATATCTTCATTCTGTGAACACAGAGGAACAACTAGTATAGAACTAGGATAAATTCTACTTTGAGGCTTTGTTTATCCTCCACGTGTGTGTGGCACAGGCAAGTTCTGTCCAGTACTTTCTGGATCCACACATAGCATCCAATAGTTATGGCAGTACTACAGAGGGATCTGGGCTTATGTTCCTGTTTGCCATTGTCACAGATTTTCTATATGAGCTTGGACAAGGCACTGATTGCCAATGTGCCTCTGTTCTCCATAGTAACACAGGAATAAAAGCACTTCCATCGTCACAGGATGTTATCCAGATGGATTAAAACCTATAGAAGCACATGTTCATGCAGTTATGGAGACCACTTTTGTTTTTAATTCCTAAGCCAATTTTTTATTCGTATAGAAATGAAAAGTCATCTTAAAAATAGCTTTTAGATTTGAATCCAGGCTTTTTGCCAGATTTCACACAGAAATCACAGTGTAACAGCATGCTACAGGATTCAGTGCCCTCCACATAACTGAATTGGTAGGGGAGTTGGAGGATATATACTGATAATTCAAGCCCAAATACAAGAGGGCTGTCTTCGAAACATGGAAACCTGGCCAAGTAAATTTACCTCTGGTAATTTACTCCTGGGATGTAGCTGATAAGACATGGGGAGAACAATGATTCATGTAAGAGAAGAAAAGCAGATCAGTACTACAGTAACAGAGAACCATAAATGAAAACTAACTAAATAACTAAATAAACTCAGTAAAGAAAAACTAAAAACAATAAAGGAACTCCAAAGCAAAGCCCAGTCAGGACTGACCTGCCCAGTAACAGCACACAGCACTGACAAGGAGGAGCAGGACAACAGAATTGAACCCCCAACCACAGGGGGTGAGGAGGAGGAAGACATCCTTCTGAACCAGCACCAGTACCTGAGCAAGGGGTCAGAGTTTTACAAGTGGAAATGGTTGAACACATTTTAGCAGATAGCACAGGAATCCCCTGTGATTTTAGCCATTGGTTCTATGAAACCACAACAGGGTTTTTTTGCACCACAGTGTCCCAGTCTAATCCCAGCTATGTCTGGCTAATCAGCTGGAATGCAATTCATTCAATTCATTACTTCATAACTGTTGTATAGACAAAATCTGTAACAGAAAAAGGTTAATTGAAATAGCACTGTGAGGCCACTCTTGATTTCCACAACTCAGTTTGCTGCACTGGGTCACACTAGCAAATGATAAGGTCTTCAGGAACAAGCCAGTGTTGCTTGCTCTTGTTGAAATGTCTTGTTTTACTGCTGCTTAGAGTGAAAGATTATTGTGGGTTCTCCATTTTTTCACATATAATGCAGAAAAATAACAATGTAGTGCACCTGTACTATTCTTTTGTAAAACAAGGTGATTTGGTTTCAGAGTGGTTTTCTAAGTCTAATAACACATAATATCATAATTATAAGAGGACAAGGAACAGACTGGTGTTGCACAATTGGATGCAAAAAACCCAGCTACTGTGCTGATACACTTTCAAAGCAGCTTTTCAAGATACAGAGTTGTGAAAGGGTAAAGGAAAAGAGTTCGTTCAAAGCAGTAGAACCAGCTTGAATAACCCTGAGAAAAAGGCCATAAAGGGGGAATGCTGTTAGAAACAACAGAGCACACCACTCCGAGCAGAAAGCCTCTTAACGCAGTAATTAGCACACACATCAACCAGGAATTTTGACAACATGCTGAGATAACCCCTCAAAGACTGATACCTGATGAAAGAGTTAACGGCTTCAGAAAGAGGCATTTTCAAGACAATTAAGATATTTTAGCCTCCATGACTACATTCAGATGAAACACTTCAGTGAACACTGGAATTTAGGATTAACATCTTTATATTACCTGGAGCACATCCTTGGCCACGTTAATCTCATGTTTACTAAAGCGTCAAAAAGCAGCTGTGAGAGGGAACCAGCCAGTTGAGACAGCTATGGGACACACAGCCCCAGCTGTTAGAGCCTTCTACAGGAGAGGGAATATGCCAAAGGCACCCTAAATATCACTGTGGTCACCAGCTGCTTTAACATCTGGTATAAATCCCAGTCTGCCCCATGGGCAGAGGAGTATGTGTATATTCACTTCCCCACTCTTTTCTCAAGCTATGTAAGCAAAGACAGTTTCAACAAAACCTGCTGTTAAAGGCCATAGCTTTTGCTTCAAGTTGTTCTCAGTTTTGAACACGGTTTTTGTCATTAGAGTGTGAGCTGTAGGCTGCTGCTTGTAGAATCCCAGACCTGCTCTCCAGGGAAGATTGCCAGTCTCTCAAAAAAGTTAATAAGGAAAGGTGTGATGCTTGGACCTCAATTCCCTAGGGATTTTTGTTTAGGAGGAGAAAGGAGTTGTTTTTCCTCTTCATGCTGTACTGCCTTTAGAGCTATTACTACTATTGATATTAAAAATTATCTTTAGTGGACCTTAGAGATGGAAAATAGAATAAAATCAAATAGATCTTAAGTTGAGTGGAATAGATCACTGTAAGCTAATGAGCTATACCCCCACTCCTAACATCTGCAGAGGCCCTTTTATTTCAAGGGATGATACAGATGTAATGAGAAGAGAACCCGATGGAAGATATTAGAAATAACAGCTAAATAACATGATGTCATGGATTGATATTGAGAAGCTATTTAGGAATAAAAGCAAATTTTTTTTTCACCAAATGCTGAAATGCAGGACATGCTGAAAACATCCAGAAACCTTTAAACCCAATCATTTTAAAAGAAAGCTACATAGCTTTTTTAGGAAAAAAGAAAAAGCAGAGGGCACTGCTGCTGGATAGGTATTTGTTAATTTTTCATGTGAATTTATTGCATATGCAAGTGATTGAATTAGTAGCACTGACAGGAACCCAGGCACAGTAAAAGCTTCCTGATACTGACACAGCACTGCTCAGGCTGTATACTCCTGACCATTAGCAATCCTGCTATTGAAGCCCTGAGCCTTGCTCTCGAGCGGAGGCTGCGGAGCACACTGGAACGGGACCGAGCGAGGCGTCTGTCCGTAACAAAGCCTACGATGAGACCACTCCACTTTTTTAGATTAATGACCTCATTTGGACTGTGATGCCAAGCTCCAGGGAAGAAAGTCCAGTACAAGCTAATATCATGCTACCAAAATACTGCAAGGTAAGTTTTGGGGAAAAAATGTTGAGAGGATTTTGTGTTTTGTGGTAAAGAGACTAAATGCAGAAGGGTGTCAGAAACAGGCAGCTTGCAGGAGAGACTAGAAGGTACAGGAATCGGAATGATTTCCCACCTTTGAGAAAAGAGAGTCATTTCCAGACACTCAGAGGCTGAGCAGTGAAATCTGGATCTTCTGTCACATTGTAGATTGCTTTAGAACAGCAAGGCTCTGAGAGCAAACTAAGGGAATGCAAATTGCAGATCTAATAATTTAAGCATGCAAGTGTATTGCCAAATATTACTATCTAAAAGGTACATAGGCATCATGGCTGCTGTGAAGTCCTTAGGGAGGCTCATAACCTTTTGGGAACCCTTTCCTCCCTCCCTGCAACGTATTAACCTTTTGACCACGTCGGTGCTTAGATCTATGTAAAGAAATCCTACATGCAGACAGTTATAGTCGGGGAGCCGTAGGAACAAAACTGTGCAAAACATCAAGGACGCAGGATGTTGTGTGAATTCTGTATCAAAACCTCATAGCCAAGAATAGATACAGGTCTAAAAAAAAAAAAAGGTATTTCAGATGTATTATGTATGTGCAGATGAGCAGCCACAGGGAAACGTTTCATTGCTGCCTTATAAACTATATTCCTCTAGCATCAGATTGTGACAACTTATAAGAATGTATTGTGAGCTTTTTGTAAGAGTGACACTGCTGGATTTAATGGTGCTGCTAATGGAGTAAGATTTTTCTTGGAGTAAGGGGGCCATAAACCAGCCCTCAGCCACCACTTCCTGTTTACTTGTGGTTTATTCTCTAGAGCAAACACATATTTCTCTCACTGGAAGCTTTGGCTTGTTACAAAAAAAAAAAAATAATTGCTTAATATTTTCCTTTTTATACCATTCATCCCCATAGAGGGGTTTATTTTCAAGTCCATCATTTTACATATAGGAGAGTGAAAGAATTAACTGTCCTTTGATTAGAGTGGTATGTTGCTCTATCTGCTGAATGGTAGAGCCTCACTTATCATGTTCTTTTTCAGTAGGTCTAGACAGTGTCTTCTAAAATTTCATTTAGATATCATTTGTAATTCATTTGAACAATTCTAGTCACTTAGAAAAGTTTCTTCAAGATTTTCCTTTTTACTGAAAGTTACTTCTTTGCTGCAAGCAAGGTATTTTATTTGATGATTTTCCACATGGTTGATCCCAAAGGAGAAAGGAGAAAACACAAAAGAGTTCCAAATTAAATTCTAATCCAATTTAACAGCAGCTGTAAGGGAAATGAGGAACTATTAGTTACTCTAGAACCTCAGCCTCATGGTAACATGAAAAATGCAGCTGGTCTTACATAAATTTTGATTTTTCACCTATATACAAATGTATCATGAGTAGCTAAAGACCAAACCAGGCTGAAGTATGACATTGTACCAATGACAAGATTATAAATAAACATACACTTAGGTGCACAACTAAAACTAGGAAATGTTTTTGACATTTGGACCACACTTAAGTTACAAAAAAAACCGTGTTCTAATATCTTGACAGATTTTGAGGCTAGAAGGATCCATTTATTGACATCTGATATGAACTGTAAGATAATACAGGCTGATCGACTTCACACACTTGTTACAACTGGTCTTCAGGATCATAGTTTGAATAAGAACAGCATATACTCTGGAAAAGCATCTACTTTATGCTTAGAGACATAAGTGATGGACAATCTACTATCACTTGCTCATGATATTCTCCAGACTGTTCAAAGTATCCTTAGTATTAACGATTTATTTCTTCCACACACACACACAAAATACCTTTGAAACTATCTTACAATAATATAATAAAGCAGGTGGTATTTTTAGAATTCTCAGGTAAGCGGTATTATTATGAAAAGGTTTGAAATTATATTTATAGGCATGGAGAGTGCAGCTAACTCGGGACCTGTGTAAATAAGCACATGAAAGAATCAGGTAAAAGTCTCTTATCTTCTTTTCGCAACGCAGCATTTCACTTCACTTACAGTGGACAAAGGTGGCAGTTGGAGGAGTTGGAGGAATAACCCTCAAGGCAGCAGCAGTCTCTTGCTATATATGGCACAAAATGATCTTACAGTGCAAAAGCTTGCATTGCCTTTGGAGGGACCAGGATTTCACCTCTAGTCTTGTGGGAGAGAATTATGATCAACTTTCAGCAAACAGCTGGGTCACGAAACAGGAAGGCTGCTTTGCAGAGCAGATTTAAAATTGATTCACATGTATGTGTCAGGAGTATCTCTGTATTATAGTAAGCAAAATGTAGTCCACCCACTCGGAGGTAGTTTAATCATATATCTATTTTAGCATTTTCTCAGAAAGTTCCTGGCAATGAGAGCTTTTACAGTCCAATTAACACAACAGGGAGTGACAGACTCTAAGTCTCTAAGCCTGAAAACATTTCTCACTAACAATAATCTGGACAAGGGTACAGATAAGAAACTCCTCTCTTCTTTATACATGGGAAAGTAATAAGATTATTCAACTAGTTGCAAAACATGGCAGAACCATTTTTACCCACACTAAGAATGGAAGCAGAAGACAAAGAAGTTTGTACTTGTCAGTGAAAGAAATAGGTTAGCATGTGTCCTGATTTGGGAAGAAGAATAATCAATATTTAAAGACACTGAATAGACTACAGTTGGAGACAATCCTCTTCAAGAGAATGTCAGAAGCCAAGAAAAGACTAGAGCAAAGCTGAAAGGGGAATTTTCATTGTGCTGGTAAATCAAGGTAATGATAAACACAGGTCAGAATAGCAAGTGCGTTGACTCCACTACTAACTTCTCATTTCCCTATTCAGTGGAAAGGAGAAATATTACATACAATAGCACCCACCCTCACTGCTTATCATTTGTGATAACCAAGCCAATACTCCCAGCACTTATCACACTATTTCATGCTTTCCAACTACATTGACTGGATTCACTTCTGTCCTGTTAACTCCATGAGGACACCAATTTCTGGTATTAATTCCCTTCTCCTCATGTATTAACAGAAATAGTAGTAATGCCAAAATTAACTGCAGTAGTTTGGAAATGTTTTGTGTACAAATGTAACAGAAATGGAGTGACCTTCCCTGCAAAATACATTACTAAATGCTCGAATGTTTACCTGGACTAGTCAGTTAGGAAATACTAACTTGCAGAAGCTTATATATCAGACAGTATGATATTTAATTCCTTTCACAGAAATTATTAAGTATCATTACTTCAAACCAAAATACATCTACTATTCTTTAATGCTGGATTAGGACTGAAAGGATGCTTTTATTATTCCCTTGTGACAATACAAAGGCAACAAAATCCCTCTGTAGGGACTCAGTAGATGAATCCACTTGTTTGTGAAGCAAAGTCTACTTGTTTTATTTAGGACAGTCTCAGCAGACCTCAGGTAGTGCAATGAATCTCTACCTGGATGCTGTCAGCCTTATTTAGCTAAAAGAACACCTTACCTTGAATCTCTTAACATTTTGACCAATAACTTTTTTTTCCTCCCAAGTACTATATTTGTATTTATCCAGCACCAAAAGTTGATACTTAACAATTCACTGACAGGATTATGTTCCTGCACCTTTCCCTTGCAGCTGTATTTACTCAAAACAAAACTATTCAAATGAGCCTTAATCAAGACACATCATTGTGCTCACTGCATGTGAGCAAATCCACTTGGATCCCTTCAGCTGGGAATGCCAGCAGTGAAGCCCCAGACTAGTAGGGCAGTTAACCTTCAGGGCAAACTGGGTTCACTGAGAAGGGACATCAGGGTCACATTTAGCTGATTTAAAATTCTCCTGGGTCCTCTAAGTACTCAGCAAAAGATGTGTTGTTTTTTCTGTGCCTGTTGAGCCATTGTTTGGAAGCTAATGGAGCAGCTCCCTAATGCTTAACCATTTGCTTTGGCAGCACAGCTCTGCCTAATCCAATGTCCCACTGAGCAGAGTGTAGGTGTCAGGCTGTGTCCTGCCCTGTGATGGGTACAGCTGGGGACTGCAGCTGTGGGTCACAGAGCAGTTCCATGTGGAGAACAGTGTCAGTTGTTAGCCAGAAATTCCCAGGGAAGAATATCTCTTGTTTTAAAGCTTACTTGATTACAATTAGGGGTGAAATTACAGCTAAAACTACTGGAAATGGAATTGCTGAAGGATAAAATAATGAAAAGCTTTATCAATAACTACTGAGTGCCAGGCATCTTGCTTAAGGGAGGCCTGTCTCCTGAATGCCATCTGTCAGTAGGATTTAGATAACATTTTGACAGTCCAGCATAGCAAGTTTTCACAGAAACTGAACCCAGACAACATGTGAGGTACTTGTGATTCCCTGTGTGTCAGACTTGTGAGGTTCTGCCACACTGCCCTGTGTGACTCGATCAAAGCGAACTGCATGTGGCTGTGTATGAGTTAACAAGCTGCAGTTGTTCTTTAAAAAAAGATCACTTTACTGAGTAATAGTACATGTTCTTTCAAGTCATTTTACTCCACTTTCACTCCATCACTTCCCACAAAAAATAGCTTCTTAAAGTGCTTTCTATATGAAGTGACTATGAGCTGAAGTTAATTCAGTGCCTAAGACTTTCCAATATATCAAACAGTGACAATGCAGTGGAAAGAAACAACAAATTTCCAATGGCTCCAACAAAATAGCTTGAATGCCCTACCATGAGACACAATCTTTTGTCCCTTAAAACTGTGGATCCTGTATGTTTTATGCTCTAAGCACTAAAGAAAAAATAGAATGGGCAGATGCCAGAGGTTTAAAACACGTAGACACTGAACAGTAAACTCTTTTGCCAATCTGCATTTGTAGGAACTTTCTGGTAGTTGGCATCAACATGCACATCTGAGCCCATGGCAATGAGCAGGCAAGGCCACAACTGCTGCAGTTCACACTGCAGAGGTTGTACTCAAGCTGTAACTTCTTAAAATACATCTATTTTATCAGTACAGCAATCTGAAGTTCAGGTGTCTTGGATGATTTCTTGCTTTATCTGAAATATGAAATGTATTTGAAAAATGAAGTTTTCCTGTAAAACTAGCATTTATGGCCCAATTCCTGCAGAAGATAATGTGAGGTTTGTGGGAATTAAAGCTATTTGTGTAAGATGAGGACCCTTTTCCAAACATTGTACTTTTGAACACACTCAGCTCTATAGCCATGTTTACTTGGAAAATGTGGATTTGACTATGTGACTACTACTCTTCAATGGTTGATTTAAGAATGAACTGTAGAAATCAATCAAAATCTTTGTCACATGAGAGATCATTTGTCTAGACAAGAACTGAAGAACTGAACTTTTCTAAATAGGCAACTTGTATAACCAGTACTTCAGGCAAAGGAAAGCAGGACTAAACAGAATCATTTGGAAGGTCATAGAAAGAGATTGCAAAAAAATTTCCATTCTGACTTCCTACCAGCCTTATAATGAAAAATATTTTGTGCTATTATGAAAATTTGTAGGACTGTAACCTCTGTATAATAAGAGTACTCTTGTCCCCAGAAAATCAATAGCTGTCTCTTCACTAGAGCTAATCACAAAGGCTAAAATTCTAAATGCATTTTGGCAAAGAAACTTTTATTTATATATGTACTTTTATAAACATAAACAGAAAAATAAAAGAGATATATGATATTAATGCAAAACTGCCAGCAAACACCAGAATATAATTTCCTAAGGAATTCTAAAAATTCTCTGTATAGTCTTTGATATTGTCTTATTAACCCCTCTGTCCTGAACATAAACCTTAGTGCCATTCTGGGAGTTATCCCATACAGGCCACAGAGTTAGCAAGTCAACAGTAAACATTTCATACCAATATTAATTGGCATGTTGTCAGCCCAGCACATACCAAAGATCTTTTATTAGGATCCCAACACATTTGCAAAGTGGCAGTACTCTGGAGAGTGTTGCTGGACACATGGTTCACTGTGCCTGTAAATACAATCCTCTGTTTTCTGAGGTTCTCTACCTCAGTTTCTCTCTTTATAAAAATGCTATAGGGTTAGTACCAGCCTACCTCACAGAGATCTATCGTGGTTAAATTCACTGATGCCTCTTAAGTTCTTGTAGAGCCTTGGATAAAAATAAAGCTGTAATGGAAATGGTACTGCACTAAGTTTTGGCAAATTAGAAGGTAGAAAACACATCAGCTTTCCAAAAGGCATGCAGGGGAGGTAGGGGCTATCCTCTTCATATATGCAAAACTCAGATTATTTTTTTCATAGTTTTTATCATAAAAGTTAAAACAAGGCTCCACATAGCTGCAAATGAAACTTCTATCACCCTTTCCCATTTTCCTACTTTTCTGTCATCATTTACAATATTTTTCTGGCCTAGCATGAAGCCTTTCCCCTGAGAATTAACTTTCTCAAGCCCATTCACTGCCTTCTAAACCTGCACAAAATGCAGAAATTACCTGACTTATTCATTGTTCTAACCACATTATTTTGCTTCTCAAGACTCCATCATGACAAGTTCAGCCACTCCACTTAATGCATACATGTGAAAGTGAGCTCAAGGCAAAGCCCTGCATTACCTGGTCAGTGTAGAATCATGCTCAGAAAACTATTCAGACCTGCCATCACACGTTTTGCCCATCACTGTCTTACTGTAAATATATAAACCCTGTAGCACCACAGTTAAATCCTATGGCATTTTAATCTACAGTGAAGATTCATACTTTTTTATCCCAGGTTTTTGTTGCTATAATCTGAAATAATATACTGAAACAGTAGGAATTGTTAACTGTTATAATACAGTACGTTATTTATTTTTGAAGGCACAGAACAGGAAATTCTAAATCCCATACCATTAAAAATTATTCTGTTCGTCCATAGCCCTAGTCCAAGATGAATATACATATATACCCTAAGAAAAATCTATTATTTCAGCACATTCACAGGGTTCTGTGGGAAAACAGCTCAACCTGTTAAGAAACAGCTCACATCAGCACTTTCTGCAGTGTGACCTAGCTACTTCGTCTTAGTGAGCTTCAGTCTGTTTTGCTGCTTGGCAGTAGTGAGCAAGAGATACTGAGAGAGAAAAACAAAATGAAAGTTGGGGTGAGACATTAGCTTGAGAAAGCCACAGAGGAAATCTGTCTAACTCTGTTTCTCCCAGGCTTGCAGGCACCCACCAGTGAATTGCAAAGCCTGATCGTTTTCCACGCATACATACAGAAAAATTAAGCTGTCTGAGATTTAATATCTTAAAAAACACATGGGGAGCCTCAATATGGGTTGTAACTAATAAGAAAATTACTGCAGTATTTCACCGTGGCTGATAGATTTATAGACAGATGACCAGGATACACTAACATGTGATATCCTCCAAGTTTTGGGGGGACTCAGGCCCTTGGGTAATGAAAAGAAAGTCCTCGCTGTTTCTCTTGTTCTGTGGATATGTTATAAATATGAGTTTTCAGTGCCTTTAATTCTTTCATTTTTTACCAGTATCCCCATAGTGACTTAGAAAAGAATGACAAATACACATTAAATACACACACCATCTCATTCATATGCAGGCAGAGAAGGGCAAGTGTAACAGTGCTCAAAGAGCTCTGCCTTAAAATACTCACAGGAGTAAGGAGTGAATGGCAGAAGGGGTGCCCAGCTCTGGTTAGAGGTTGCTATGCAATCACCCAGCCACACTCAGGTTCCTGCAGAGATAAATGTTGTACCTGCTGTCCTTATACACATTGTGGCTTAATCAGTATAGTATCTTAAACAGTTCTGACTTATTTCCAGAATGTCATTGAAAATTGGGTCAGTAGTTTTATCTCCATCTTGTAAATGGTAAAAGGTTAAGAAAGAAGCCACTTCTCAATTGTCCATGGCAGGAAGAACTTGTATACCTAAATTTCAGTATCTAAATTAGCTCCCTAGGTGCCTTTGAAATCAGCAGGCTCCCTGTGAGAGCAAATGTAGGCTGTCCCCCTTACTGCATCAGTGAAGTGCCTGATGCTGGGTTATACAAATAGCCATCCACTGACTGCAGAATCCCCAATAATGTCCCTTTTTCCTTCATTCAGTTCCTTGCCTCTTCCAAGAGTTAGTGCCTGAAGGAAACATGGCATTTGCAATTCCAGAAAGCCCATGCCCTGTGTGTATGAGGCTGGTCTACAGAAAACTCCTGCAGTCCCCCATGAAGCAACAATTTGTCTGACAAATTCATGCCTTTAGAGTATGACTAGAACACAAACCAATTTGTGGTCGGTAATTTTAATCAAATGGACAAGTTACATTTTCTATTGCAAATCTTAACATTGCTGCCTCCAGTGTAATGCAATTGTACCATAGATCTTTATGAAACATGTTGTCTGTCTGCTTTAAAAGTGGTTCACAAACACAAAGTCATGGAGAGTAATCCTGAGCTGTGAGCAGAGCAAGTAGCATAACATGCAGCATTTTCCCATCTCTCACGTCTAGGAAGCAATAATATTAAAGTAGCCTCAAAGAGCTTTCAAGCTTCATTTTTCAAAGCATAGCTTCTTTTTAAAATAATAACTCATACATTGCTAGCAACCTCCAGGCAGCAACCCTGAGTACAAAGTCTAAGAAATTAAGCTAAACGCTGTTACCCTACAGGTTATATTTATGCTAGTAAAAGGTCAGGGAAAGTTGCTGGAAACTGGACTGTAATAGTCTCTACTGTTAGGCTGTCATAATGGTCCCTGACAGTCTTTCAGCCCATGTTAGCTTGTGATCTCCCAAACATTTCCCAGGCGTGATTCAGAAGGTGGTGGAGGACAGTGACCACTTCCAGTGTCTGTGCAGTTGTGCAAACCAAAGAACGAGACTCCAATTCTTCAGTCAGGTCCTAGAGACTGTTCAGAATACATATTTCAGAAAGCCAAGCAATCTTGACAGAGAGACAAGAGACAGACAAGCTATTGCATTCCTCAGTGCATTCCCGGTTAAACAGGATGCAGCAGCTTTCAAATGCACGTGGTTGGTGTATTTTCAGCGCTGTTACTTGCTTTGTCTAGTTAGTTATTCCTATTCATATAACCCAGCACTAACTACACGGTAATAATTACTTAGGGAGAAACTTGTCATAGTTGAGAGATAGAAGGTATTTTGCTTTAAAACCTCCAAATTGAAAATGCAGTTATAGAAATTATAGCGTGTCCATTATGCAAAAATATGCAGAGTTATCTGAAAGTGTGCAGTCGGCAAAGGGCAGGTGGACGTGCTGATGTCTCTGGGCAGTATGTACATTTCACTGTCTTAGCCATTCTCAGCAGTTTCCTTTGTCAAAAAAATAAATGATGCTTTCTGAAAAAAATCAGAGGCAACCTACTGCTTGTTGCAGATTTGTCACTAAGAATTTAGTTGACATACTTTTTTCTTCCAACTAGAACATACTGAGGGTTTATTCCCTCACTGATTTTGCATGAACCTTGGAGATTTAAGACAATGAATGTTTACAGAAATTGTAGCTGTAATAGGCTATTTATAAAGAGTGACTGTATGTCTCAAAATATCTACTTAAGTTATACCAGTCAACTAAAGACACTTATTCTTACTAGTCAGCATTAGTTCTTGTTTTCTGTGCCCAAGTCCTGTTATGCCAACAAACCCTTTGAGATTACCTCCTTGCAAGACTGAATCTCACTCTCAGTGATTAGATAATCCTAACATCGACCCAGTCATCTTCTAAAAACAAACAGATACACAACAAAAACAAATAGCTGTCTGAGGGGACCAATCTAATTTAACATTGTAGGGAACATCACTGCTCTCAAAGCTATTCCTGCCAAGCTGTCTTCCCTACTGATGGAAGTGCTTGGGTTCTCTCATTGCCAACAGCATGAAATCATATAGCTACTCTAGCATAGAGCATGGCATCAGATCTCTCATTGCAAGCCAGAAAATCCATTGAATTGAGGCTTTGTTCCCTCAAACAGTCATTTACTACAGATCATTGAGCTGCTTATCTAATATTTATGCAAACTCTTCCTGATATTGTACTGGACTATGTATCAGAGACAATCTGTGCAAAGGCAGCTCATCTAAGGGGATGAGTAAAGTCCTAAATACAGAAAGGAACACTTGTATCTACTTTGGTCATAAGTCTAACTTCACTATACATCTGCTTTTGAGAGCCTCACGAGTGATATTTTGGAAAGCCTGCACAAACCCAAGGGGCTTTGAAAAGCCTGCCAAACTCAGTCTGGAGCATCTAACACTCCAGATCTTAGGATTTGGGGTCAGTGTTTGGCTTGAGGTACTGAGGAGTGACAGTCCAAGAGAAGAACACAAGCAGTTATGTAGCCCTAAAACCAAAGTAGTCTTTGCACATCAGAAAGAATGGGGATGGTCCATTACATTGCTGTGCAGCAACAGTATGGGCTCATACAGAGTGTTTGAAACAGGGGGTGCTACAAGCTAAGCTCAGGATTTTTCCATTGGTTGAAAGTCTGTAGAACAGTTCAGATGTGTTGTTTTACAGAGGGCAAGAAAAAACAAAGGCAAGTCCTTTCCCTTTATGTTGTCTCTTGAAGGAAGGTTGCCTGAATGTATATAAATGCAGACACCTAACTGTGGTTTCTCAATTGCAGTTTTCTTTCCAGCACAATTCACTGGCAGATTTCTAAATTGGAAGCCCAGTACAAACCCAATTGCCATCCAAATTGGTCTGCTCAGCACAGCAGTAAAAAGAAATCTCAGATGCCACACTGTTAATCAACCTGGCCCTTACACAACTGTTTCCACTGTGAGCTCCACTCTTACATAAATGTCACAAATGCCATAATTAGTATCAGTTCATGCCGTAGGAGTGGATCAAAATCTGTGTTATTTGATCATTTGTTTTTGATCCGAACTCACTTTTGGAAAAGCAAAATAAATAAAAAAAAGATAAAAGAAAGAAAATTCACTTTGATCAGATCTTATTTTGCATAATCTTGATTACAGGACTTATTGGTGTTTGCAAACTGTAGCAGTGGTATCTGACTTACACCTTACTGTCCCAAGTAATACCTAAAATAAAATAAGCATAAAGTTCAAATCCCTGTAACTCTTGAAATTTTTAAGGTGTTTGGGATATAGATAGTGTTTAACTAACACTTTCTCCCTTGGAGTTATTACAATGATTTGATTATTCCTGTCATGTTCTGACTGTTTAATTGGATAATAACTGCAGTCAGATTATTGCCTTCTAAGTGCATACAAGCACCTAACAATGTTTATGCAAAGAGCTCTATATGCTTTGCTGGTTAAATGGGAACATTATATTTTGAATGTGCAGCAAAGGGTGGGGAGTTGCTTCACCAGTGCTAATCACAGAGGAATGAGCAGAACAGAAGATGAATTAACGAGGAC
Source organism: Acanthisitta chloris (assembly GCF_000695815.1). NCBI lineage: Eukaryota > Metazoa > Chordata > Aves > Passeriformes > Acanthisittidae > Acanthisitta > Acanthisitta chloris. The sequence goes on along the minus strand of NW_008666813.1, from coordinate 25,472 downwards.
TCTGATATCTGACCATTGAATTATTGCTGCTATTAAGAGAAGTGAGAACTAATGCTTTAGTAGCAACAAGGTCTGCTCCTGACAGTCACTACCCAAGCTCCATCTTTTTCTTTATTTCCTTGGGCTTGTTGAAGCCATAGAATAGGGAACAGAGAGGAACAAATTACTTGAGTATAGGCACTGCCTGTATGTATTTTACAACACAAGAGGTTTCCAGGTCATGTGCCAGGGAATAAAAGACAATTACAGCCTTTTGCTTCTTAGTCTGGGGAATTCACACAAAATATCTAAAGTACAGTGATCTCAGTCCAGCTACTTGCTGTAGGTCAGACTTAAACCAGTCAAAATTCTCAACCACTCCACTGATTTATGTAATTTATTATTAGAGAATAGATTATACACATTTCTTTTATTGTCATGTCCTAGATTCTGGAGACACTGGGTGCAGCCTAGGACAGCATTTTATTTACCATCATTTATATTACAGTTAGGCACAATCTGAGAGCAGTATCACTGAAAGCTCTCACAGAGTTATCATGTGCTCACATTGTATAATGTGGTATAAGTTTGATTTGCATCAATGTAGTATTGATACATAGAGGAACTCTTTCCGGAGGGTTCCAAATAGTTTCTCACAGAGAAATTGGGAGAGAGCTCTAATTTTAATTACAACAGCCATGTAAATACCATTTTTCTCTTACTTTAGGGAAGGGTTTCTCCTCCTACTGTACACCTAGGTAGATTTAAAAGAACAAAAGTTTCAGGTGACACATTCAAAACTTACGTTTTCCCCCACTGAGCTCCTTTTACTTCACAGAAGTCTGCATCTGGCTGGAGAAAACTAAAAAGGTACATCAGTCTTCAAGCACTGATGTAAATGATTGATTCTGACACCAGTAAAGGCTTGTTGTTTTCCCTCCAGGTTGCTGCTTTTCACATAGGCGAGGAGGATTAAAGAAATATGGGGGAGATGATAACCTGCCTTCTCAGAGGGGTTTGATTATCTCAAAACATGTGCAAAGGAAAAAGAAGCACAAGCAACTTCCTGAAGCAGACTGTTCTGTAAGAGGCTTTTGTCTTTGAGTTCAAATATTAAGAGAAACAGTGTTTCAGTATCTTTTTTGATGATAAAAGTAGTTAGATCTTTAAAATCATACTAGTCAAGTGACTTCAATGGTCAATGCAAAATGGAAATCTGAAAAAGTCCTCATTTGTTGATTTAAATCCTGACTAGCTGCACTCAAACCATAACTCCTGTAATTGTGAGTTCTTATGTACAAACTAGTGAAGAAAAAGTAAGAATTTCAGAACCCAAAACATTACATGTAAGCACAAAACTCCATTCATATCTCTCAGTCAACATAAAACTTCTGCAGAACAGGAGAACCTACAATAATAATATGCTAGGGAGGTTAAAAAAATGGTTAAAAAAATAAGTTTCCAATAGATATTTTGCCAAATGTCTTGTAATGCCATTTGGTAGGTATCTCTCTTGCTTCACAAGGCAGTATGTGATCCCAAAGAAATTTCAGATCTCAGTTGCATAAAGTACTTCGCAGTTCCTGGTGATTAAGAGCATCCCCTGTACTGTGCTGGTCTCATGTGTACCACAGAAGTACTTTGATTTCAAATAATGGAACCTAAGTCAACAGTGAGGGATGGACCATTTCAATGACCGATGAAAGGTTATATATAAATATGAATATTTTCATTACATCATATTAAAAAAATTCAACAATCTAGTGCCATACTAACTACAGGAATATGGTTTAGTCAATGCATCATTTGGAGATGTTTGCTTGAAAGCCTCCAGCACACACTTCTGATCTCTTTGCCTGCCATGTCTTTAATTTATTTACAGCAGTACCTAAGTGTCCAGTACAGATCAAGCATAGGAGAATGAAATGCATCTGCACTCTCAGGTGGTGTGTGAAATTGTACTGTTCTAAGCAGTTACGCTCTTAGGAGAGCAATCACTGAGAAGTAAACAATTTACCATGCCACTCTGCATGGCTCTAGGATTCCGTGTCTGTAGATAAATAAGTCTTTTATGAAAAATCAGAAAAGTTGCAGTCCCAAAAAAAAATTCAGGTCCTCGTCTCTCACTTAGTTTTTTCCTAGCAGTTGTCTCCCAGATGAAATACTGCTGAGCAGATGCTGAAGGTATTCGTAAGGTATTTTGCATGGTATGCTTGGGAACCTGCCACAAAACCAACCAAGTTATTTTTAGCTACCCCTAACTTTATTTATTGATTTAGGAGGATATGAGGAATGAGCATAAGCAAAGAGAGTTTTGTAAAAATGGTGGCTTTTATTAGATTAGCTGATACAGCTTGAAAAAGCAAGCATGCTTTTGGGCACAGGGTGCCTTCTTCAGCAAAATCTAACTCAATACAGGCAATTCCAGTTTAATCTTAATACACTGATGACAATGCTATTATGAAATAACTGGAGCTGAGTAAGAAGAGGGATTTGTTGGAGGTTTCGTTATTTAATTTGAAATTTCAAACTTCCACATGAAGCCAAATGAAATGCCTTGGTCAAGACTATAGGGGAAAAAGCACAGGACTTATTCCAGCCCCCTCTTTCTTCCCCTCCCATGCTCATCACTGCTCAGAGACCTGATTCTCCCTGTTGCTGCTAATCTTAGAAGAGCCATAGTAAATCTAAAGTTTCCATACAACAGCAAAGATACTACTGCCAGTAATGTCCACACTTTTACTAGACACATAAAATAAACGGTGAAATACCATTGCCTTACACAGTCTTGTTCCTTGCCTAGTTTCTGTTAGAAAAAGACTATGAAAACAGCATGTGGGAGATACCCAAGTATGGATTGCTAGTGTGACTGTGACAGACTGAAAAACAAAGTGCAGTGAATAAAAGGCCATCATGTAGCTTCACTATTTAAAGATCTAACAGTAACAGAGAACCTGCACTTAAAATGAAGAGAAGGAGAAAGAGCCAAGCAACACTAGAGAGAAAGGAAAGGTCAGGAAAGAAAGAAAGGCAGGTGGCCTGAATACTAAGATGTGTAAGAAAGACTTACAAATTGATGTGTAGAGAAAATACCAGACAGCAATCCCATTAACAAATGGAGACCAGCCTCCCTGGTGGTTCCTGGCAATGCCACTGATAGCTTACAATTAGATTTTTCCACAGCAAAACATAACTGTACCACTAAGCAAAAATACTCTTCTTTTTTTTTTTTTTATAAGCAGCAAAAAAACAAGTCAGCAGTGTCAGTCAAAATTATCCTAATTAATTTACAGCTAATTAAATGTGAAAGTCCTGAAGAATCAGGCATTTATTAGATGAAGTACAGCAAGCAAAGCAAGTGCAGCTCTGATTATTGCACCAGCACAGTGTTTTTACTCATCTGCATCAAGTACAAGACTTCACTCTGTTCTAATTCTTTATGGCTCTGTTGCTAGAAAGCTCCTTCCTGAGAGCAGAACCAGGAAAGCAGCATTTATTTAGACAGAGAAAGGCTAGAGACTTTTCAGCCTATCTGAGAAAGATCATCCTAAGCACACAAAGCTGCAGAAAAGAAAATGATGCAGTTGGAAGAAGAAAGGATCCAATGAAGCACCAAAGCTGACAACTCTAGGATTGCATGGGAGGAATGTGGAGAGTGACACTGTGTGCAGAGGATGACACTGTTCTCTATTTCTCTTTCCATCCTGTCCAAGCTTCAGCTTCCATCAAAGTTCATTAATAGAAAATATTTCTATCAATATTCATTAAGCTGAAAATGAATAGGGAGAAAGGTTCTGGCTGGTTTTATTTCTGTCTCTGGTATTAGTAAGCTGCAGAAACCGCAGGCAAGTTATTTATCACCTTGTAATGAGACACTGCCTGAAATACTGAGGGAGAAGGCAGTGGATTTCAAGTGCCTCTAGAGGCTACTAAGGAAAAAGAACAACATTGCGTCTAGATTGAAACAGGTTCACTCAGCTGAGATAGATCTGGTCTTATCTGGGCTTACTATAAAACAGTATCAGAAATGGATATGGCCACACTTTCCAGCTCTTCTCTGCCCTTATTGTCATACATGTACTGGGATTAATGATACAGGGATTAGAGTTTGCCTGTGAGCTAAAAGAGACAAAGATATTTCAGTATCTCCTCTGCTTTTGTACTTCTCTTTGCTTTGAATTATCCCATCTGTAAAACAGGACCAAAATAGTTCTTTACTGTACCTGCAAGTGTTACTGGGGCTTTGCAGCTCAAGTACTGGAGAAGGTCATGTGAAGTGCTGCTCAACAAGGAAGACAAGAGTCAGAGCTCTTTGTTCACGGCCTTTTATCCAACAGTACTGTGTTTTGCTAACGTGGCTGGCGTGATCTTCTTTAGTAAGCTGTTTCATTTGTGTTTTGACATATGCTTTTGAAATTGCATCATTAAAAACACAGCTTGTCTTTTCCATGTACTACTGGCAGTAATTTTGATCATTTGAGCAACCATTTTATTTTATTGTGTGAATATTCTGAAAATTGTTGTAGGTGAAAAAAATGCTTTAAGCTGAAAAAAGAGGGAAGACATGAAGTCTTTGCCAAACACTTGCTCATTAGGATCCTAATCTTTCCATTAAGCACCTGATCAGGGCAGAAGAAGCAGAGAGGCACCATGATGCTGAAGAGGGCATCATCTAACAGAGAAGTAGTGCACTGTGTCCTGAAATCTACAGCTCAAACTGGACTACAGACACCTGAGGTGAATGTGTGCCTGAAATCACCATTCACTATCATCAACAGCTGGAGCAGGAGCTGCTTAAGAAATCCACTGCTCAGAAAAGGCTGGTTTGGCTTATTTCTGGGAAACTACTTCTTTAGACCCCTTCCCAGGAATTTGATACACAACACATTGCTGTTAAGAAACAGCAGAAACAGAGGTGGTCTAAGTCCTCCCTCCCCAACTACAGAAAAGAGAGGAGCAGCAGAGCTCTCAGCTCCAGGAGACAGGTATCCCATTCCAGAGTATGTCTGCAGAATCCAAAACATCTGCCACCTTCAAGGTGTCCCCAAACCAACAGATGCAGGACAATCTGCTATATTAATGGCATTTTCATTCCTTCCTGCCGAATTTGCTCCACTGTGCATGGAGTTGATTAAATATTCATAGCACCAGTCAGAAAAGGGATAAAAGCAAACTTGGATATAGCCCAGCAGCCAAAGTAGTCATGCTGGAAAGAAAAAACAACCTGAGTTTTAGTCTGCCTTTTGCTGATCATTTGTAAATAACAATCGAAGTGTTCAGTACAGTGAGGGTCTGAAACTCAGGGTATTCCCCCCCTCAGATTTACCCCCCATTAAGCTTTTTCTGTATTGATAAACAGGGTCTTTCTACAGTTCACTGTAGAACATTTATTTCACACAAATTAGTGTTGCTTCAATGAAAAAGTAGTAAGAATGGCTTCTCACTACCCCGGGGTATCCTACAGTTTGGCATATGAGTACTCTGGTGGGGTGAGAAAGCTTAAATAGTTCTGGGAAACAGAAAGAATGGGACACAGGATGATTATTCTAACCATAGCATTGCTGGGTGAAAGAGAAAGATGCTCCAGGAAGGCCTCCCAGATTAAACCAAGCAGGCAAAATAGACACAAGAACATTTATTTCTTGAATCCTACAGATGCAGCATGAGACAGTTAGGTAGTGTCAAGATGGAGATGTCCAGAAGCAAAACTTTAGGTAATTGAGAAACTGCAAGATAATTAATTTAAGTGTAAGGACCTCATTTACCCACCAAAAAAAAAAAAAAATCCTCTGAAACAAACAAAGAGCCTTTACCTCATTTGGAAGCTCTTTGGGCAAAACAGACTTTGATTAGACAAATTAAATTTAGAACTTAGATGACTAGAGTAGAAACTTTATACCTAAAATCTGTCTACCTGAAGGAAATTGTCTCAACAAGAGAAAGGCAATGCATAGAAGAGGACATGGATACAATATATAATTAATGTTTAACAAATTTGGAAAATAACCTCTCCATTGACAGTGAAGAGTGCTAAGGGATACAGACCATCTTTCTGTAAAGCTGCATAACAGGGGGGATCTTAGAAGCTTTCCAGCACAAACAGCATATGTCACACAACATATGACACATACAACACATATGGACAAGTACAGAAACAATAAAATCTCGGTAACATATATATTATTGGAATTTAGTCTGAAATGGTAAGAGATGGGCACAAATACCTGATACTAACTGTGAAATACTGCTGTACCAGGGAAAAGGAATAACGTCTCTTGGCACTATGTGCTGTGTGTTGCACACTCTGAACTTTAGCACTATATTAATTGCCCTCATTTGTCAGTGTTTAACATAGGAAGCACAGAATAAGATCATTTAGGCAATTCAGTCCAAGCTATTTTACATCCTTTTTATTGTAAAATAATCTCGTCCTTCATTTTATGACTCGGAAAACCATTCACTATCAATTTAGTGATAATATATTAATAATTGTGTGACATTCCAAATGGTTTCAATAGATGATGTCATGTCTGCAGAACAGCTTATTGTCAAGAGAACAGATCTGAGATGCAAACCAGTGAGAATTTAATTGTGTTAAGGAAGACAGATGCTCTGCCATTCACTGAGACCTCTACTGACAGCATTCAATAAAATATAAATTGAATGCAAGTTGTTACAACAGTCACTTTCTCGGCTGTGCCATCTGACCAGTTGTCTCTCTCCTGTGCACGTGCTCCTGGGTTAATAAACAAAATACCACTTAGAATGACTTCCAGTTGACTTCCATCCACAACTGTGTACCACAAGAAGGAGCTTTCTTCCAGACATTTCTTTTTTATTGTTATTGAATCATTTTCCATTGTCACCAATTTGCTTTTCGGTCTCGTTCTGTTCTTTTAAAGCATCCAATCCCTAGGGTCACATGATTATATCTAAGCTCTCTTTTCATTTTGGAAAATACGGTTAGGTTTTATGTTTGTTGAGAGAAACTTGAAAGTGTGAAGACTTTACCAGCCACAAAGCAAGTAAAATAATTGACAGTTTTATTTTTACTGTTTCATTATTTTTAATGAGTTGGTTCATATTTCCTAAAGAATTCTTGACTTTCAGTTCCACATTAGGACAACACTGAATCTAAACCTGCAGTTTTCTCTTCAGAGAGCACATTTTCAGCAGACAGTCCTGCAACTAGGACAAGTTTAAGAATCTGAGAGTATGAAAATCAAAAATACTTCAACTTCAGGTTGAAAATACTTGTGTGTGCAAATGGAACCATAAATATACTCCTAGAATGCTTAAGAATATTTTTAAAAAATACTTGTTTGGTTGGTTTGTTTGGCTTTTTATTAAAAAAAGACCAGTCATGTTTAAGCTAATTTGATTGTACTGCACTTAGAACTACAGGTGAAACACATTGAAAAAATAAACTTATTTCCTTTTAGAAACAAAGGTGCAAATACCTTTAAATTTAGTGTCTGAAGAGAGAGTTTTTGATAATGAGAATATTCATTAAAACCTGACTAGTGCCACATAAATCTAAGTAACTGCAAACTGAGAAAAATCTCTTATGATCTTTCTCACTGTAAAAATGGGGTTTTCCACATCCATGTCCCAGCTGAATATTGCCTGTGTACAGCTACAGCACCCTATTTCATTCTTGCCATGACCCCACAGGACAGATTAATCAGATTACTTCTTCCTTCCCCAGAACTGCCTGGATCATTTTTTCCTCTGATCTCTCCTAACCCTCAGTTCCAGCACTGAAAAGCATCTTACAGCAAGCAGCCCTTCTGCACTAAACTCCAAAGTAGTCAGATGAGAATCACTACTCAAGGCTTCTCTGCAACTTCTCACAGCTGTTCCAACAGCATTTGGCTTTGAAAGATGTCTCAATGTACATACAGCTTGGAAAATGTCTAGGGATTGATCATTATTAGTGTGCTGTAGATGGGTCTCCCTATTCATCCTGTTTAGTTTATCTTCATAACCTGAAGGACTGTGTAAAAGATTAGCTACATAAACTAATTAGCAGTTAACCAAATCTGCATTCCAAAGAGGGATCTGCTTCTTAATGAAAGCTGCAAGAAGCAGGTGATTCCTGGTTTCTTTGAGCACAGTAATTTATACTGGGCTTTAGTCTAGAACAGTCTTTTAAGTTCTCACCTCTTGTGATAGGTACATAAAACAAGGCACCTCTTGCACAGGAATGCAAATAAACACAAAGTACCATATGGAAAATTGTATCAGTTTTATTGTAATATAGGAAGCATGAATGTTCACATTTGTACTTAATATGCAGAAAATTATGTCTCCATAACTTCATGCACAGAGTTTCTCTGAGTGCAGGCTGAGCACGGATAAGTTGATATGGCTTTTGGATATTTCTTTTTAAACATTTTTCAGCCTTTAAAGTGTCTGCTTATAACCACTTACTGACTCTCAGCTTCAGTCTGTGCTTTCCTGGCCCTGCAGCTGGTATCAAGATCCAAAGCTCTCAGCCCCTACACTGCTTGAGTCCCAACCAGCTGCAGACACATCCATGTGTACAGCAGACATCTCCTTTAAGACTGCCTTTGTTGTTCTCTGGCATTGTGCTGAAATCAAAAGCCAGTCTTAATGGGAATTGAAGTGGCAGCATTTGGGTCAAGCTCTTCTGCAGCAATCTTGAGATGAACAGACAGCTTTAATTAGGATTGGAAATATGCAGTTTTCTCTTTTGTGGCCAGACTATTCTCTCAGTTTCCACAGAGTAACTCCACCAATCCTCTGTGACCAAAGTTTGCACTGTGTGCATTAGGAGAATTCACATAACAATCATTTAGCTCAAAATTAATGTAAAGTAGAAAGCTTGATATATTACTTAATTTTTTCTTAGCAGAGTGGGTATGTTTCAGTATATAGACTTCAGCTGGTTTAGGAGAATAAACTTATTCTCTCAGTTTCCACAGAGTAACTCCACCAATCCTCTGTGACCAAAGTTTGCACTGTGTGCATTAGGAGAATTCACATAACAATCATTTAGCTCAAAATTAATGTAAAGTAGAAAGCTTGATATATTACTTAATTTTTTCTTAGCAGAGTGGGTATGTTTCAGTATATAGACTTCAGCTGGTTTAGGAGAATAAACTCCCCAATTGTGGATGCATTCCTTCTGCTATGCTTTCTACAACATAATACTGTGTATCAGCAATTTCTTGTCCTCTTTGGTGAAAACTGCAAAGGCTCCATGTATTGTAATCTACTGTGAATTCAGCATCTGTTTATGATATTCTCATCAGGAAAAGTTGTTTCTTTTCATCATCTGCAGATGCAAGTATTACAGCAAGGCCTGCCAAATGTTCAGATATGAGATGTTTAAGCCTAGCAAAAACTCTAGAAGGAAATGTTACTTTTGTCATATAAAAGGATCCCCTGGGTTCTTCTGTTCAGAGCCCTTTAGCTTGAGTGTAAATATCATGTGGCTGTAATGCTTTGCACCTTTGTTTCACCTTCCATCCAAGCCTCTCAATTCACTCTGCAAACAGAACTGGATCAAGTATTCCCACAGAGAGAAGCATTCTGCAGAATGCAAAAGCAGAACACCCCAGAGGTCACATTTAGGCATTGAGCTCTGCATGTCTAGCCCTGTTTACACACCAGTATGCCAGCCCAGTACAAACAACATAGAAAGTTAAACTTTTCAAAGCTAACATGCACATTTGCAAAACAAATGTGACAGATTTGAACCTGTTAATCACAATAAGATCTGAGAGTTTGAGAGAAAGTGTCAATGAACAGTTCAGGGAGGGTTCAGAGCCATATTCCCCACAAGTAAAGGGGGAAAAAAGCATTCCCATACTCAGAGACTTTAGATAAATTTGTCAAAAATAACTATATAATTAAGGACACTATGGGCTTATGGATACAGCACTCCAGATATGGTATCACCAGAGCTGAGTAGAGGGGAAAAAAACACCTTCCTTAATCTGCTGGATATGATTTTCCAATGCAGAGCAGAAAGCTGCTGGATTTGTTGCTACAAGGGCATGTTGTTAGCTCATGTTCAATTTGGTGCCCACCAGGAACCCGAGGCCCTTTTCTGCCCATCTGCTTTCGAGCTGCATGCACCATAGCCTCACCTAGTGCAGGGGGTTATTCCTCACCAGATGCAGAACTTTGCAGTTCCCTTTGCTGCCCTCATGAGCACATTTTTCTGGTTTCTTGAGATCACTCTGCATGGCAGCACAATCCTTTAGTGACCCAGCCACTCCTTCCAATCTTGTCTGCAGTCGTGCTGGGCTTATTGTGCCCTGTCAACCAGGTCATTAATGAAGGTGTTTAACAGTATTCAGCCAATATTGATCCCTGGGGTAGATGAGCAGACATGTAGTGTTTTCCTACAGCTGAAGCAATTTATTTCTGTCTGAGCCTTAGTCCCACTTCATTAAGTGCCTAAAGATGATACTTGGCAGGATTTACAGAATCACCAAACGCCTAACTCTGCAGCTTTCTTTAGACTCAGCAACCTAATCTTTGCAGGTAACTTTAAAAATAACAGTGACCCCTATCTGCATCTTTTGGATACAAAAAACTTGGCAAAAATCTAACAGGAATCATGTTTTACGTGAAACTTCAGCTCCTAAAGTCTGTCATACTTAAAATTTTTATTCTTACTTTGTAAGTGGGCAGAGAGTTATCAGTGTCCTCCTAGAGGTGACAAACTGAAACAATAAGAATCTGGGCACAGTTTCACAAAAAAAAGAATTGTAGGAGAGCCAGGAGCTGAGCATAATCACATTGATTTAAGCATCATTTCTCCCAGAGTTATATTGTGGCAGACTGACTGAAGATACATGAAAGTTATGCAGGGGGAGCATATATATCCGTTCTTGTTACAAATAATGGACAGGTTGGTTTTGATTGAAATTATGTGTGTACTTTTTCTTTGGACTCCTCCTTGCTGCAGATTTTCTCCAACTCTGCCCTTCTGACTCATGTCTGGTTCACAAGTATACTAAAACCTGGAGCTGGAGAGTGACAGAAGGAGCAATCAGAGGAAGGTGGGCAGCAAAGCAGGAGACATTTGCTTTGTTTTTCACTTGCTTGGTTCTGAGCTGATATGGTTCCAGGAAGTCCAGACCAAGCAAGAGACATCTGAGAGTACAAAGGACAAGTAACTGAAGGACAGACTTTAAAGAAGTGAATTGGTGGAAATTCTTGTGTGCAGGACAGGCAACTGTTGCACACCTCCAGATTATGTAATCGAAGTAGATCCTAAGGTAGTTTTTTTCTATCACTAATTAAGACTACCCAAAGTTCTACTGTCAGTTTTCCGTGGGATGATTCTGCAAGGATGAGTAAGTGTGAAGTTATAGGAATCAGTGTGGCTTCTGATCTGGCAGATAGTTACTCTCAAAGATAGATGATTTACTGGAGAAGACCTCATTTCATTTCTTGCCATGCAGTAGTGGTCCAATTTAGATAACAAACTGTATAAAGGAATTAAATCTTACTGTAAGGATAGCAGAGTCTATGGTTTCAGTAACCATTTATAGCAAAGGAACGAGTGAATCAGGGCCAATAACTGATCCAGAATATCCAAGTGACTATAGAGCCATCCAGACAGCAGTAGTAATATGCAAAACAGAGACAAAAACACTACCATTACTTCTTAGCCCACACCAGTGGTGTAGCCCACAGACAGGGAAAATCTGTGATAAAGGAAAATTCATGGATAATATCTAGAGAGACAGAGAAATGCAATTAATAAAAGCAATGTCACAGTTGCTAGGCCTAAATTCCCACTGCAAAGGTTCATAGCACCACTGGAAACATATGGGTCTACAAATGAAAAAGATTTAAAAATAGTACCCACACTTCCCACCCAAGGAGAGCAAGAACAACTCATTGATTAGAAAGAAAGCTTATGAACTGGAGAAAAATATACACTTCCCACCCAAGGAGAGCAAGAACGACTCATTGATTAGAAAGAAAGCTTGTGAACTGGAGAAAAATACTCAAACCCCTGCTCTGTCATGCACTTACGTGTTCCTCATCAAATCAATCACTGTTCCCAAGGCTCTACCTGCAAAATGGGGCAGGCACATCCCTGTCTCTTCAGATCCTTGTGCAGATGGCATTAAAGATGTCCACTTCAAATGGATTACTGTCAATAGTTGTCACTAGATGCAGGAACAGCTGTGTATTGAATTGTTTCAGCAGCATTAATAGAAGAAGCTCTCTGTAATTACCAGTGGATTTACTGGCTTTACCACACCATGGAAGAAGGAATATTAGAAACAGCATCTAGTCAACTCTGTAGTCATTTATGAGACAGCTATGAATAAATAAAAGGTTTTTGTAAAAAAAATACGGGGGGCAAAAAGCACCAAAAGTATTCCTCAGCTCTCACATAGGAGATTAATCACAGGATAAAATCAGTCTCTCTGCATTCCACTGCTCAAACTATTTATTAAACCAAAGAGTCTACAGGAAGCAAGAGAAAATCAATCAGTAGCTTGAAATTATTTGGGATATGCTCAGTCACAGCATAAAATAATTTCATTTTGCACTTGCAAGGAAGAAAGTACTTACATAGGAAATTGTTGCTTCACTGTTTCTAGATACTAAAGTATGACATTAAAATACCTCTCATAACTATTTATAAGTTCAAAGGCAGTCAAAGCTTTCAGTATTTAAACAGTAATCCACAGCCATTTCTGGGCTAATCTATATTTCCTCTTCCTGCAGAAATGTCAATGCAGGTGTCTGTGAAGTTACCTGTCAGTAAGGAAATACAAGCTAAAAAGGGGTATCAATTTCAAGATGTTGCTGGTGGAGTTATTATGGGTAGTAACACTCAAGGATTCTGTCCCTGATGTCCAATATGAAACCTGCATCTACCAAGTGCACAATAAAATAAACTAAAATAATATAAAAATAATAACTCAAGCCTGAAGAAGTAGCATAAGGTACAAATGTAAATAATGCTGAGTATTCCAACAGCTTTGGTCCATTCAGATGCTTCAAAAATCCAATTAGTCATTGAGTCTAAAAATTGCAATTTGCATGATTCACAGTGCCCAGGTAGGATGAGTTCCAGGACCAGCTCTCATGTGCTGAAACAGGCAGAGTTAGTGCTGTCCTTGTCAGGGTCAAGACAGAACTGTTAAGGGTATCCAAAGATAAATATTTGTGAAGCATTCACATACTGCAGTGATTACCACAAGTAACAGAAAGGTGATGACAAAAACAACCTCACTCCTATAACATCTTTAGAAGCAGTAAAAAACTCATTAGGGATTATCTTGATTTATTAAAAGAAAAATATGTGAGTGATATCACATAAAACGCACAAACAAAATTAAAACCATCATTCAAATCTATGAAATAAAGTACTGCAATATATCACACTTGGTCAGCACCTTTTATCTAAAGCCTTCTGTAACAATCTTGTTTGCTCGTTTGCTTGGTGGCTACATTTCTGAAGTAGAATCATATGGGTCTTCTGTAGTGAAGGTTTCCTGAGGTTTATCTCTGCAAACAGTGTGCCCTATCTCTGATAAACTTCTCAGAAAATGGTCTCTGCATCTTGGGCAATACTATTAGTTTCCAGTTCCATTTCAAAGCACATAATATAGGCTGTCTTCAGGAAGATGGAATTGCATGATTTTCTCAGTAGAAAAACAGGAAGAATACAGAACCAGAGAATCATCAGGGTTGGAAGAGACCTTTAAGATCATTGAATCCAGCTGTATATAAAATATAAAAAGGTCTATAAAAGCAAAAGGTAATAAACAATTCATTGCATCTGCAAACAGCTTTGTCATGTTGAAGGGGCTGGTGCAACATGTTGTCACTAGGCTGGCTAGCTCTCATTTTGCCTGCCAAAGCATGAGTGCTTTTAGCATTATGTATGCAAATCAAAACACACCTAAAAGCTGCAGAGTGGTCAATCAACACTTGTATTCAAACCAACAGAAGCATTTGCCCATGGGTTTTTCCCAAAATTCTCAAAATTTTAGTGCATCTGGAGCTCTAAATCTTCTCTGACTTAAAGCTTTCAAAGGAATAAGATTGAGAAGTTTTCTAATAAATTGTTACAAGTTGTTTGAATGTTGATCCACTCAGTAACACTTGAATTGTAATGCAATTTGTAACCCAAATCATGTTTCAGTATGCTGCATTTCAGTAATTAATACAGCAATCCCTTCACAATAGGTTTAGAAAAGTTCAGTACCTTTGCTAGGGAAAAATGTATGAAGAATTCAAGAAACATTTATTATTTTCCTATTAATTTCTTCAAAAAGTGTCTATGTTTTCAAAAGAATTCAGCACAACCTGGATGTGTGTGCAATAATAATCCTGAAAGCCTTCAAGGAAAGATCCTATGTCCCAAATATACAACTCTGCCAAAATTTCAATCTAGTACAACTTGGACAATGACAAATACTCAAAAAAGTTATAAGCAGGTGAAAAAAATACCTTGTCCTTGGAACTGGAGAACAAACATGTTCTTTTTTTCATTACAAAATATGCAAACTGTTGTCCCTAGCCTGGGCCCTACTTACTTTTTACATATTGCTATCCTCAGCAACAGTTTAGGACAGAGAAAACTTGAAAGATCAGTAGAAATTTGAATTAAGCAAATCAGTAAGCAAATAGTTTCAAAAAGTTTCTAAGGAGATAAAGTGAAGAAGAGATTAATGTTATACAAATCCAAGGAGAATTAGTTTCTGGCAGTAAATTATAAATTTTATCAAGTACATCCTAACACATCTCTCTCACAGCCTTTGGCAACTTCATCAACCATATCTTATACTATTAAATATCTTTTCCCTACTCCCAAGACAAAATGAGGTAACATCCATACCCAGAGTGTCCAAGCACAAACAGCACCAGAACAGTGCCAATATCTGTGACACAGTGTGTGAGTATATCCACAGAGTTACATTTATTTGCTTGGCAAACTCTTTCTTCCTTCATGTTTTATCACCTTTAGCTTACAAAACTCAATGATGATTAACAGAGAGCTGCACAGGCTAATGCTTAATGGGTTTAACAGAAGGGCTTGAAGAAATGTCCACAATGCCTGAGGCTTAAGTCCTGACATGGAAATGCATACGCATACATATGCTTTCAGTTTCACCACATCAGAATTATACAGGATATTTTCCCCTTGTAACAATGCCTCTAGCAAAGTTCAGCTCTGGAAACCCAGAATAGAACACGTAAAGATCCCTTACTCAGCCAGCCTTCCCCTATCAGCTTTTAAAAAATGTTGTTAGCTCTGATGATATTTCTCAAGGCTTTGCTAGAGCTATAGTCATCCAACCATGAAACAGAGAGAGCCAATACCACATCCTGAAAGCAACAAATCACACAGAAGCTGGATATTGAAATCACATCTGTAATCCTTCAGTAGACCGAAATATGTTTGCATGAGAATCCATTCAATAATTGTGAATAAAAAGCCTGCAACTGGGAATGAGGAACTGCTCACGTGTGATTTCCCAGGGACAGACTGAATACTCAACCCATCTCTAGTGTCATTTATAAAATAGTATATGATTCATTATTTACATCAAGTACTCACTGGAGAAAAAGGTTTATACTCCAAGCTGATAACCTTTTAGGCATGCTTTCTTCCTTTTGAAGATTTATTTTGCCTTATTGGTTATCTGAATTACACACTACTAAGTCAAAAAATTATCCAAAATTTGCAGCCTAACACTGAAGATTGGTTAGTTTTAGATTATGCTTCATCATGAATGCAAGGATGCAAACAGGGTCCAGTGCCTGTATCACCTGGGTGCTTCAAGTACACAGGAACAGGGTAGTTTCATGTAACAGCAAGAAAATTCAGTGAGCATGGAACTGTCACAGTATTTCTGTGATGAATTGCACCAAATGATCTGCACCAACACAAAGAATTTATGGTGTAAATCAACTATAACATGGGAAGAGAGGAAAATCACCAACTGGAAGCACATGGACATATTTCTTGTTAGAATTTTACATTTGAAAAAATCAAATTGATGTAGACATCAGTACTCAAAGGGCTACTTTAAAACAGCAAGACTGGAGACATTATTGTTCTCATACAACCAATAGAAATTAATTTCTTAGTTCAATGATTCTGTAAAGTATTAAGAATTTTCTAGAAGCGTGAAAACGATAATCATTATCTCCTAGGAGATAATAATCTTTGGTAGAATCATCCTCCTGAACATATTTAGCTGCTCTGTAGGGTTCAGTTATTGTAGAGATGGAATTCAGAGTTTACCTGCACTTTTATAAATGTTTCTGACAGGTGGATAACAACTGAAGCTTAAATGTAGCTTTTTTAAGACCAGTAAAATGAAATTATTGGCAAGGGACCAGTACCATTTACAATTATCTCTTTTTTATAGTCTTCTGGCATAACATAGAAACAATATGTATTTCTTTAGAAGCCTAATTTCCATGGCCAGATTTCATGCTTTAGTCTTTAAAGCCTTATTGTTCATCAGTCTCATCACAAACCATGTGAGAATTTCATTTTTCAAAACAAAGGTACATATTCAAAACTCCCAACAGAAATCTAAAGGTCAGGCATTTACATTTTCACCCTTGAGTATCTTGCCAGCAAAAGGGTCCCATGTCTATTCAGCACATTCCTCATTATTCTGACATATTTTACCCTTTAGAGAACAGAGAGTGAAATACTCTCTTTTAATGGGAATATCAATGGAAAGCAGCTATTAAACTGTGTAAATTTTCTCCTTATGCTGAAACAAATCATTTATCATTTTAAAAATTACTGCCTTGTGTAACAAAGGCAATGTAACATTTCCTTCCACTGGAAAAGCCTCAATGAGACACTGTCTTCTCTGCACGAGGATTGCTTATATCTATCAGTCTGGAAGTGTGTCAGAGACTTTTGTTTCTTTGACCCAGACTAATCTTAGATCATCAGCCTTGACGCTGGAGAACATCCTTACAAAAATTAATCGAAGTGACAGACACGGAAAGAGGAGCCAATCAAACAGCGACATCACCATCTGTAATTAGAGAGAGCATTCTTGGAGGCTGCTGCCTGTTCCTGGGGGATCCTCTTCCTGCTCCAGACCAAAAGGGCCCTGACCAGAGCAGGAGAGGAGCAAGAAGAGGAGCAACCGTGACAGCCTAGTGGGGCTTGTACCTCCCTGTGCTGAACAGGCTTGTTTTCTGCACTCAAGTTCAGTAAGAGGGATGGGGTTTCATACTCTTCCCTTTCAGATAACTAATTACTCACTCCATCAGTTTGAGTGTTTTCACATTCCCAGCTCATTCACATTCTTCACAGCTGCTTTTCCCTGAGTCAGGACCTAGTGTGCTGCAGTAAATGTTTTCGGGATTATCACGCAGTACAGACTTTATATGACACATGGGAGATTAAATACTCCCACCATTTGTAAGAAAGTCGTTTGCCAGATGGTGTCTACAGAACAAGAACCTTGGACAACTTGGTAAACACTGTCCCTCAGTTCTTACCCAGGTACTGCATGACCCACAGGCTGTGCTCCTCACCTCAGGCCTGCTATTAAAAACACTGAACTTCTTCTCTACTAAGGAAATGGATGTTAAATTCAGGGGAAGAGAATAGAATCATGCAGTAATTTAGTTTGGAATAGGCCCCTGCAGGTGATCTAGTGCAAGCCCCTGAGTCTCAACAAAGTAGTTATTTTTATATATGTAACACAAACAGAATCTATATATCTGCAGAAGATAATCTTATACAGAGTCCCATGCTGTATTATCCTTCATAGCACATAGAAATTAGCTGAACTTATAGTGCAAACAGAATTGACAGCCTTGGCTCTTTTGATACCCAGTGACTGAGCTAATCATAGGCTTTAGCTGGGAAATGCATTCAGGCTCCTGGGATAAGCATTAACAGCCATCCTAAATACAAGTGATTTCCTGCCTCTCACACCAAGTCCTACATACCCCACACACATAAGGAATGAACAGTTGCAATAAAAGAACAAGTACTTCACTTTGTCATCCTTCTTACAGTAGGCAAAGAGGAAACTTCATTCATTGACACCACAGCACAGCTAAAGGAACCAGAAAGTTGTGTCATCCCACTCTTCCACACACAGACAGCAGCAGCCAAGTGCAAAAGACATTTAATTAAAGCTCTCAAGTTAGTTTAGCTTTGGAGTGTTTCCACTGAAATACATTCTCTCATATAAAAATTACAATCAGCCAGTATTGTGGGACCCACTGACAAGAGGATCAACGGGTTTTCTGATGCTGCCTGCAGATTTTATTAGTGCTCTATTAAAAAATACTATTTAAAAATTATTTTTATGATGGCAGTATAGCAAAGGCAAAATACAAAGCAAAGAACAGCTGGTTTTGAAAAATCCCTAACCCTTTCACTTACTGAGGCAATTTAGCTATAGAATATGCCCTGCCACACTTTTAATTAAATAAGCATAATGCAAAGATCCAGTGCCAGGTACAGTCAGGTACAGATCATTTATTCCTTCTAGTGCAAAAAATTAAACCAGATTCAAATAGAGATTAGGATAAGAGTATAGCAGTTGAGTTAGCCACAAATAGTTGTTGTCCTTTATGCCTACAAACCATAGCTATTGCATCATCAGCAATATTGATAAAATTGGTTATAAACACTTTCAGAGGGAACCCTGAGGGAAGCTGTGCCCTGACAAGGCTGTCTGGGCCATGTCTTCAACTGCATTTTCTGTGGATAGCCACCAAGTACAACACTTTGAAGAAGATTAAACTCTTTACATGCATCTGCGGACTAAAGCTCTCTCTCTATGGCAAAGGAGATTTAATAACTCCTTTGAAGAAAGCTCTGGAGGAAGTTAGAGAAGCCACTAGTGTCTTATAAGTGGCACTTCCAATGACTCAGTTCCAGCACCATGCTGTGGTGCCCTTTACTTCCTCCATTTAACACAAAGCCTGAATCACAGTATTAGCAGGCAGATAATAGTTGCATGAAGTGTGCTTAGACAGCAGGACACAAAAAACAGATTATTTGTGCTCCTCTTGCTTGCACCAGTACCTGGAGCATTCCTAACTCAACTCCTCCAGGGAGGGTACACAGAAGACCCATACTGGGAAGCTGATAATGGTGAGGAGATGGCCTGGGGGCAGCACACAGTTGTCTTTTGGTGTGACTCATGAACACAGGGGTTGCACACAGCTATGAGCAACTCCAACTCCAACCCTTCTATCAGCAATTCATCCCCACTCTGGCTTCTATATGAATGTCCAAGTCCATCTGTATTTTCCAAAAGGAGGATATAGAATCATAAGTACTTCACACTGGTTTAAAAGACATGCAACGAAGGTACAAGTACATTTTCCTGGCAAGGATATATCCAATACCTGGATATAGTAGCTCAAAGAAAGGCATATTAAAAAATTGCCAAGACTGAATTAGGAGGAATGAGACACCTGGCCATCCAGGTGTAGCTGATCCACAGGAGACATCCCATCACACCCCAGTCTTTTAGGAAGAGAATCATGAATTTATAACATAGGTAATGCTGCAGAGCCACAAGCCTGATGTGCCAAGGCATCTGATTAGTCTCACAAGGTGCATAGACATAGATAGCAGAAAAAGGAAAAAGAAAAAAAAAAACACCAAAAAAACAACTCTACATTTTAATTTATGCGCTTTTTTTCCTCCAAAATTAACTTTTA
The DNA here is from genome assembly GCF_000695815.1 of Acanthisitta chloris. Lineage (NCBI taxonomy): Eukaryota > Metazoa > Chordata > Aves > Passeriformes > Acanthisittidae > Acanthisitta > Acanthisitta chloris. The sequence continues at coordinate 5,810 of NW_008666813.1, read as the reverse complement.
TCTTTGTCAATAAATTGTCCTCTAGGGGAAGGGGTGGGGGACAAGGAATTTCTAGACTAGATTTTGAAACTTCAGTTTTTGGCATTCTCCCTGGGGTTTTTTTCAGCTGCTGGATACCATCATGAACAGCTGCTCCCAGCCACAGTGCACTTAGTGCTGCCAGACTGCATGCTGAGAGCTGGAAATCTACTGTAAGAGGAGGATTGTAGGGACTAAACCTCTACAGACTACTTTTAAGGCTGATTTAGAACTCTAGAGAGGTTAATAGTTTAATTCCAGTTTTTACTGGAATTTTTACTTCTATGTTTGGTTATGTGATAGACCTTTAGTCTTAACAAGAAAGGCTGAGTGCCCTGTGCATCTTGTCTCTGGTATTTAACACATGCAATGGGTAAAATAACATGGCAACATGAATCCTGCAAAATTTTGCAAATTATGTGACTTTTCAGCGGAAGTCTTCATACCTATTTACATCCTTGTGTACATTTAGGGAAGTGTGATGGATAATGTGGTTAATTGTAAATGTGTAGGTTGTTGAAATATGACCATCCAATAGTTAGAAGCTTTGAAACTCTGATATTCATGTTTCTGCAGATGCTGAATTTTCTTCCTAACTGGTCTTTTAAAAAGATTTCACTCTACAAAGATTAAATCTCTCACTTCAGTGAGTCTTTTCATTAATTTAAGCAGTATAAGAAGTTCATTTTACAAGGTAGTTCACAAATGTTTAAAAGCTTAATTCTCTAGATTATGACTTTTGACAGGCTATATATATAAGTTCAGCTAATGCATCCCTATGGAAAAATGTTATGCCTCAGAACAGAAAGTCTTTTGCAGGCAGCAGCTGGAGACAATATTTTCTAACCACGTGCAGTGCATGGAGATGTAGAGCTACAGGATTACTGCAGGTTGTATTCATCCAATATAGTTCTGGAGTTTAAGACAATCAGTTTTCACTGTTTACTACCAACCTGAACTTTCTATCTCAGAGGTTCATTTGTAGTTCAGAAAATGCTGAAGACTGAACACAGGATGGATTTGAGCTTTAGCAAATCACAGCAAAGCTTTTATTGAAAATGAGCTGATAGGAGAACTTGTAAAGATGTTTTTAATCATTGCAACTCTTGGTTGGTTCTGAACAGACACCGTCCTTCCTCCTTTGTGAAGGAGTCCTGATGGAGCATAGCATGACTTCATAGACTTGCATGTGCCTCATAAGACTGTCAAACATAGGAGATCTACCTCCCTGAAGATCCAGCAATGCAATTAAAAATATCATAAGAAAGACTATAAAAGACAACACATGGAAATAAAATATAAATTGCACAAGCATATGTCAGTTACCTGCTCAATGTAATACAAGCATATGTCAGTTACCTGCTCAATTCTATTAAGAATTGTTATTTATTAAAAACACATCATTGCCAACCACATCATACCAGGGGAACAGAGGTAGATGTCAACTACATGCATGAT
>NW_008666813.1:0-4320 GCF_000695815.1 Acanthisitta chloris | reverse complement strand
CTTTCCCTTCCCTCAAAATAAGTGCATAGGACAAGTTGCAAGTATAAGATGCCAGAGCAACGTGCTGTTGGTATTTCAGTTTCACAGCTGCTGTGAGACTGCTCTAACTTGAGTGGAAGTCTTCTGAAATCCACAGATATTAATCATTGCCTGTAAATGCAAATAATAGTGAAGTGCACTGCCATGATGAATTACAACACAGCTACAGTTGCCAAGCTTCACTTGCTGTAGGTTCTTGTTTGCTCCCATGTATTTCAAGCTCTCTGTGCTACAAGTACTGTAACAGACACTTTGGAAAGCTGAGACTGTCAAAGTCCCTGGGAGAATGGATTTTTTTCCCTCTGACACTTTAACCACAAACACTGAAAACAACCCTGTGGAGCAAGACTTGGGAGTGCTGGGAATTCTTTACTCAGAAGGTGATGAGACACTGGAACAGGTTGCCCAGAGAAGCTGTGGATGCCCCATCCTTTTAAGTGTTGCAGGCCAGGTTGGATGGGGTCCTGGGTAACCTGGTCTAGTGGGTGGCATACCTGTCCATGCTGGGGGCTTTGGAACTAGATGAACCTTAAGGTCCCTTCCAACCCAAACCATTCTATCAAGCATGCTTAAAAAAAATATCAGTGCTACAGATATGTGAGTGTATTAGCACAGAAACTTTCAGTGTATGGTATATGCTTGTAATCTCACTTCATCACATCTAACACCTTTGACATGGCATACTTCACGAGGACTGATGATCTCATCAGTCTTTCCCTTCTCTTCACTTCTGACATTTTCAATTACCTGTATTCTCTTTTCTTCTGTCTGACCTCAGCACTTCTCAACAGCTGTCTCTATTCTCCTGAAACCAGTACTTCTAGACAAGTGTTCTTAATCCCTGATGGTATTTGAAACAGGGAGATGTGGTGAAACTGATAACAGGATTGTGAATTTTGTCAACAGCTCTTATTTTTTAAACCTGTGCAAAAAAACCTGATAAGGAATGTTTACCATTCAGGAGTTCTTTGGCTTGCTGCAGCTGTGCTCTCTGATAGGGGCTACCTTCAGTCTCTCCCAGTTCTAAATATTCAAGATGTTTCATTATCATCATTCATACAATACAATTATGAGCTTCATTTACTGATGGGAACCAAGCTTAGTCTAAAGTTGGAAATTTCAATCAGACATGGTTTTGTGCTGACTGAATACAAACTTGAGGCTGCTTTTCAGTGTTTATTTTTAATGGATTCTGAATGCTTCCACTAATTCAGGAACTCAACTGATTACAACAAAAGAAGGAGGACTTATTTTGCTAAATGTAATTCCTGCTTATGGGATTTACAGAGTACCCCTTAGAGCTGGAGGAGGCAGTGGGATTGTGAGCATTTAACATGTTACAGCATCAAGCTACAACCACTGTCTAAATGCCACCAGGTTAATGCTCTAAGGGCAGAAAACAGGGCTAGCCTGTGTCACATCCCTAACTACAGATTGAGTGTTATATTTAGGATTTAACTGTATGGGATTTAGTCTTTATATGTGATAAAATAGATTGTTATATTTATATCTTAGGCAAGCTTTTATCTTGATATGTTACACATAACTACAACTAGAATATAGGATATAGTTTCAGTTTTTGTAACTGCATTACTCAGACTTTAGTAAAAGTAGAGAGGATATGCAAAACTACCTCTTCCTGCTGTGAGCTGCCAGCAGTTCAGCTTTAGGAAATAATTACAGAACATGCTATATTCATGTTCTCAGGGGCTTGTCATGCAGCAGCACCAGCATGGATGGGCAGCTGTATAAACCTTACAATAGGAGAATTTGTAGCATTTTAAACTGGCTGCCAGACATTTTAACAATTGCTAGTTGATAATTGCACTGCTAAAGTACAAAAGCTAACAACTGTTCTGGATTTCTCTGAGCAAAATGGCATTATTTTTCTATAGCTTATTTTACAGCGTAAATTCCCAGTGTCCTGGATGAGACAAAGCACCTGTATGATTCCTGTTGCACTTCACTCCTATTTCAATCATTCTATGTGTGAAAGAATTAAAATACTACAGACACAATTATTGCAACTACAGCCTCATATTTGACTTCACATTAATAGCCAAAACTGGTTGAAAAAAACAATGGACTATGGAAAATTATTTTTCTTGGTCATGAGGGACAGATGTGTTTATTCATTACCCTTTGTGCCACATTCCCTGATTTCTTTTGATCTGCCTTTCACACTGACATCCTCTCAGCCAGTGTGCTGCTATACAGCATCAAGCCTTGGATCACAGTTCCAAACCACTTTTAAGACATTGATACTCCTTTATGGAAGTGTTTCCTCACACCTACCCACCCACCAAGACCCCAGGGAGAAAATTACATCAAACTCTCAGAAGTTGTTCTGCTCTACTATAAAGATAACAACTGCATTGCAAAGATTTTCTGTTGAGAACTGAGCCTTGCCACAAAATTCAGAAATTCCTTTACATCCCTCTAGTCCTGCTGGTTTTATTCCACTTGCTGCCAACATTAGGTAGTTCTTACAACATGCGCAATTGAGAAAGGAGATAGGATTTTTACCTTTGGAATTCATCCATGGAAACAGCAAGACCAGCAAAGAAAAAACAGATGTGTCTGATGCAGCAAATGCTGAAGAGGCATCTTAAAAAAACAAAAACTAACAAAACAAGAAAGCTCTTCTGATTGAACATATATAAGTTCATTTTAAATGTCCTTATTTCTTTTCACTGAGAGCAGTTGATGGGTGTGACTGAGAGTTGCATGCAATTTTAATAAACATTCAGTGCACATGGATTTTTTCAGGAAAAATGTAGCACATATTAGGTTTATTAGCATCCCCAGGTTTTGGTGACAGTCTTCTGTGAAAAATATTTGGAGATATCAGTTCCAGATGTTTAGTTAGTGATTTCCTTCTGGGCTTTATCTTTTTCTGTCATCCCAGTAACTAGAAGACTTGGATGTTAGTAAAACATCGCATTTGATACAAAGCTATTTTCATAATTTTATATTGCATTGGTAGTCACTTTAGCTGTGAATCAAAGAAACAAGAAAATTTTTTTCCAGTCAGTTGGCTAGAAAATTGTGATTTTTTCCAGTCAGCCAAGGAACCAAAGACAACTATTCACATACCATAAGAGGCAGATGCAGTCTGGATAGGAAGAGAACATTTATGAGAGTATTCCCGTAGCATGTACACTGCTGCTGGCTCTAACTGAGCACAGGTCCCAACGGTTCTCCTGCTAAATCTATGATTGAAAACTGCTTTATTCAGATCATCTTGTAAGGTGATCACTATTCCAGACCATTCTCGTCTCTTTTTCTAAATAATGATAGTAAATCAATATAAAACATGGCAGGAGAAATGTCAACACAGTACAACAGCTACTGCAATATGATACATGTCCCTTTATTGGCTTTATTGGTCCACAGTGTAATTCTATCTCAGCAGTTTCATTAGAGAATATTTCACATCCTGCTTTACCAACAGTGCCTATTGTTTCTAGGTATGATATTCAGTATAGCAAACAGAATAGAGGGCAAGACACATCAGAACAAACCTCCTGTTAGTCGAAAAGTGAAACAGAAATACCCAATTTTTGTTCTGTAACTCCATTTCAGACTCTCTGAACATGTAATTCTCAGAGAATGAATTTGAAGTGTTGGTATATTTATTGCAAAGTAAAATTAAATGTCAAAAACTAGACTTTATTACTGTTTTATAGCTCATTTCCTAGGAGGGTTTATAGAAATCATACTTGAAACAGACAGCAAGTGATTATCTGAAGTTCAGCTACTGCATACAATAGAACACTACTGTGATAGCAGATGCTCTGCTCCCTCTTGGGCTTGACTATAAAGAGTAGAAAAGTAGGAGCACAAAAAGAAGGTCAGCAGAGAATTCTAAGGCCACTGAAGGGAGATGCAATCTGAAAATTCATGAAATTCTCTCTGCACAACATCACACCTTGCCTGAAGTGTGAACCCAGGAGAAGAAAGGTAGCAGTTTTCCAAAATAAAACATTCCCCTCCAGATGAGTTGAGATCCTCTCCCCAGGCTGCTGAAATCCCTGCTGTGGGAGTACTCAGCACCATCTACTCCCACTGGAGGAGTGAGGCACTGACATGATGATGTGAACAACAGAATGGTTTTGGGGGATGCATCTCATGAGGCAGAAGTAGGGAGCAAGTCAGTCTCAATCTGAGCCTGACTTTCTCTGAGCCAAGAGGTCAGGTAGTCAGCAAACATGCTCCTCTGACTTAAGAGCAGCACTAGAGCTTCATGAGCAGAATAATACAAATTCAACGAACTGATTT
>NW_008666812.1:3161-3652 GCF_000695815.1 Acanthisitta chloris | reverse complement strand
TCACACTGCATCCTCCCATCCCTCCCACGTTCCATCACCGGCCTGGCGTGGGTACCACTCACCCCTGCGGGGACAACACGGTGAGGTGGGGTCCCCCCAGCTCTGCCCCTCCCTGGCTGCTTCTCCCAGCAGGCAGATCCGGGTGGAAAAACAGGTCAAGTTCGGTGCCTGGAGCAGCCCGGGGTCATGTCAGCAGATGCTTCACCGGGGCAGGGAGATGAACCCCAAAACGGGACAGGCTGTCTCCCTGCTGCCCCCAGCCCTGTGTGAGTGCAGGGAACGGGCTGCCACCCCCACGGATCTGTCCCTAGGGCACCATGTGCTGCATTCACCCCCGCAGGGATGTGCTGCCAAGGCAGGGGGGCTGCGGGAGCCTCAGGACACCTGGGTCCCCTGCCGGGGCCACGGGGGAGGCTGGAGACCGAGGAGCAGGCAATGTGTCACCCTGTCCCCATCCCTCCCACAGCATGTGCCCAGGCACAGCGGCACTG
>NW_008666812.1:2741-3074 GCF_000695815.1 Acanthisitta chloris | reverse complement strand
GGCTGCCTGCCCACCGGAGCAGGCAGCTCCCTGCCCGGCAGGAGGAGGAGAGGGGACAGCAGGGCCACTGCCACGTTCCCCTCACCCTTCCCTGCACCACCTCTTCCCACAGAGCTGCACATGGCACCTGCCACGGGGTTGGCACCTCTGAGAGCACAGGACCCCAAGCCCTTGGTGGTGTCCCTGCCCCCCCGTCCCCCCACATCCCCGGCGCAGGGCTGGGAGCCGGGAGCTGGGAGCGTGCCATGTTCTCTCCATCTGCTCCTGATGATGCTGGCGGGTTTTTTGGCAGCAGGAGCCTCCTCCGGCAGCGAGAGCAGAACCAGTCTGGCT
>NW_008666812.1:0-2413 GCF_000695815.1 Acanthisitta chloris | reverse complement strand
CGCCGGCAGCCGCCATGGGCAGGCAGGAGCGGGCAGCGAGGGGCAAGGATGCACTCCCAGCACCCCAAAACCCCTGAGCAGGGGGCACTGCTGTTGGGAAATGGGGAGCAGACAGGTTTAGCACCTTGGCTCCAGATTCCCCTCTTACCAGCACCTTGAAAGGCCTCTAATGAGCATGGAGTGCCCTTGGGAGCACCAGCCGCCCGCTCTCACAGCAGCTATTTTGAGCTCCCGGGCTCCCGAGTGCTGGAACTAATAATTTATTACCAAATACGATCAGGCAGCAGCTCCAGCCCCTGGCAAATGGAGCGGAAAAAAACCCAGCGCAGCAGGAGGCCGAGGGAGCGGGGAGAGTTGAGCATCCTGCATCCTCCTCCCCCAGGATGGATCCACACCCACCCCGCAGGACCAAGGTTGGGATGGAGCCCACTTGGCCAAGCCCTCCGGAAGGCCCCACCATGCTCACTCTAGATGGTTCCCCAAGGGATCTGGGGTGATGAGGTCCTTCCCTCAGCCTTTCCTCCCTCTCTCAGCGCCTCAGCTCCCGCTCCGGAGCCGCATCCAGCTGCACGCTCCGAGCGGGAACAGCTGCTCTGCATGGATTTTCAATGCTAATGGCCTCGCATTGTCAGCCCCCTCCCTGCTGCCTGAATGCAGCAGGCAGAGCCCCAGGATGGAGGGCAAGCAGCCAGGGCCAGCACGTGCCCATCGTCCCCCCAACACGCACCGTCACCCTCTTGGGCAGGGGACAGGCTGGGGACAGGCAGCAAGGACCACCTTCCCTCCTGGTGGTGTCCTGCCAAGCCACCACACGTTTTCCACCCCTCATTAAAGCAGATCTGCTGCTGCACCTCCAACATGCTCCATTAATTAATTAATTGATCGACTGGAGCCTGTGCTCCTGCCTTCCCTCCCTACCTCCCAGCACACAACTGAAACTAGAGGAGGTGGCTGGGCTTGGCGTCCCCAGGTGTCCCCAGGGATGGAGAGAGGCAGGAGCAGCCCCTGTACAATTTCAGGGTGCTCAGGGCAGTGCCCACCCCATCCCCTTGAAGGAGTCTGGATGGGTCCCCCGTGGTGAGGAGCACCTTGCTGGCCAGGGATGGGATTTGGGGCTCCCCACGGAGCCCAGCCCGGCGAGGAGCGTCCGGGCACGTGGCGCTATTATCCGCCTGGGTCTCCATCGATCACTCCTCCATGGACCATTGATCTGGCAAATGACAACAAGCAAACTAATAAGAGCTCGTTTGGAGGGCGCAGCGCTGGGAGAGGCCAGGGATGGAGCGATGCCGGATGGTTTCTCTCCCTTCCTGGCCTTCCTGTGTCCAGTCAACCAGTCCTGGGAGCCTTCTCAGCACACAGGAGATTGAGCCAGTGAAAGATTTACTTCAGAGCAACTTTCTGCCCTGTTTCTGCCCTGTTTTGAAGCTTGAGGCTTCAAAAATCAAGTGCCTGTGGCCCTGCTGGCCCCTGAGCTCCTCTCTGCAGTTTGCAGGTTGGATTGGCAGCTCCTCTCGGCTTCTGATGCCTGGATCCAGGTGCCAGCCATCTCCTGAGGATCCCTCTGCTTTGGGGAACACGGGGTACACCCCTCACCCCTTTGCATTAGCTGCTGCTGGGGCTGAATGGCTTTGTGAGGCGCTGGGCACTCCATAGGGTTGCTGGGAATCACATGGGACAAAGCTGGGCACTGCACTGGGATGCCAGACATCATCTGAAAGAGAGCTGGGTATTGCACTGGGATGCTGGGCATCACCTGGAAGAGAGTTGGGCACTGCAGAGTACTGCCAGGCATTAGATGGTGCCATTGGGCATTCCATGGTGCCCCTGGGCACCACGTGGTGTCAATGGGCATTCCTCAGTGCCACTGGGCATGCCATGGTGCCATTGGGCACTGCACAGTGTCACTGAACATTTCACAGTGCTGTTGGGCACTGCATGGTGTCACTGGGCATTCCACAGTGCCACTGGGCATTCCACAGTGCTGTTGGGCAACACGTGGGTCGGAGCCAGGAGTCACACAGTGCTGCCAAACCTTGCGTGGCGCTACCAGGCACAGCACAGGCCAGGAGTGGGCAATGCCCTGCACAGCCAGGCTGCCCTCCCATCCCCGTGTCCCCGTGTCCCCACATCCCCAGTCCCCAGCCCGGCGCAGGCGTGCGGCAGCGGCGCATTGTTTTGGGCGCAGGAGCCCTTGCCCAGCAGATGGCAGGTATAACAAAGCAGCTTGCTGCGGCCAAGCCAATTATTTATCTAATTATGATTTACCACTTAACCACATGATCTTTCTGCAGAGTTGTAGGCAATTAAAACCAGGGTGATTATGTGGATTATGCAAATCAGTTGGAGCCGAGCGAATAAAATTGGAGATTAGAGTTTCACGCAGGCTGAATCTTGCACGGGGCAGGGCCTG
>NW_008666811.1:0-403 GCF_000695815.1 Acanthisitta chloris | reverse complement strand
AGCGTGCCATGGAAGATGCACAGTTGCAATATGCAGGCATTTAATAATATTGCCCACTCCTCTCTCACCTACAGGAGTTCTTTTTCAGGATGGCATTTTATGCTGGATCCATGGCTCTCACGGTCAGACAACCACTTTAAAAACTTATCCTGTAAAAATTTCTGAACGGATCTGTCAAGGTCGGAAAATGAGTATTACTCACCTGGGCCGGGAACCATCTTCCATTATTTTGCCCTATAAATCCACACAACTCACATGGCTACTAAACACAGTAGATGAATTTGCCATTTGCTTAGCTAATTATCCTGGGAACATATCTGATACTTATCCTTTTCACAAGTTGCTTCGTTTTGCTACCTACCATCAGGTTGTATTCCCTAAAGTTGTTAAGCAAGCCCCTATC
>NW_008666810.1:8178-23066 GCF_000695815.1 Acanthisitta chloris | reverse complement strand
TCCTTCTACCAAGATTGAAACTCTGGAGACATACATAGACATGAGCACACAAACACACTGAAGAACAACACTGCTATGTTTTGCTACCATTCTTGGAAGATATGAAGAAAAATATCAAATCCATGATGAAGCTAAAAGTACAATAATGTTACTTTTACAATGGTAAAAACTCAGTTTAATTCCAAGAGTCCTCCTGCTAGGATACTGACTCCACATTGGGTTTATTTATTGCTTTTGATTTGACATGAGCTTTGTGTCCTGAAATACTTTGCCACGGATCAGAACAATGAAGAGGACACTATCAAAACCAATGCTCACTGATCACCATCTTCTCCTAACTGCAGGGACTCTTATCTTCAAGAGTTCTTTTCCTTCTCCTAAACCTCTACCTCTTTCCCATGATAACACCAGCAAGTGTTATTCACTCTTCCTCCCAATCTACAACTTTCATTCCTCCCTGCATTCCTTCCTCTACACTCTCTGTATGGTCCCTCCTGGGGAAAATCTCTAGCACAGCCCTCATGTAATTTCTTTGTTTCAAGTTCTAATCTCTTGCCAGATAAGTGTGATCACAGTAAATCTGCTGCTTTCAACACTTGAAACTCAGAGCACTTTTAGCCAGTATAACATCATCACTGCAGATTTTATCTTCATGTAAATACATCACTAGATCCCAACACTTTGGGTGCAGTAAAACTATACACATGGTTTGATGATCTCCATAAATAAGACATGTGCAGCAAAGGGGAGTGTCCATTCATCAAAAAAAGGAGAGACATCAATAAAGATTACAAACATAAAGGTTCCAAATAGCTTTTTTCAAGGGCTGCAGCTTAAAGTTAGACTGGAGCAACATGGTCTAGTGGGGAGGTGTCCCTGCCCAGGGCAGAGGGTTGGAACTAGATGATCTGTAAGGTCCATTCCAACCCCTAAAATTCTATGATTCTTCAATACACAAAACCCACAACTGGCTCATTTTCTTTTCATTACGCTTCTGGTACTCAATCCACAAAGATGAATTTTCAGGGGGGGAAAAACCCCATGTCCTTTTCCCATTCTAAGTTACACTACCCAGCACATCTCTCCTTTTCCCAGGGTGTTCTCCCTCTTCCTCTGTGCCCACCCCAGGTGACAAACTGGTGGAAGTTATCCTGCAGGTACTCTGTATTCTCCTGCAAAGTCACCCAGAATTCCTCCTCCCTCCAGTTGCACAACCATTTAGTCTGGACTGCTTTAGTATCCAAGAAACTGGAATAGCACTTGTGCTCCAGTGTCCAAAGACTTTATCACTGCATTCCCAAGAAGCAAAACAGAGAAGTGACAAGAGCAGAGTGATAAAGTCAACAAAAACTATTGGAAACACTCAATGTTCTCCGTTAACCCAGAGAGATGAAGCTTCATAATAGAGTTATTGCACAAAGCATTGAGCTTGCCAGTTTGTCTAAAAGATAAAGAAGCTGGTATAGAACTCAGTACAAATTCACTCCAGTTATTGGTTATAAACTTCAATTTCAAATACTAACAAGTGAGAATTATTTCCAACAGGCCTCAGATTTGTTTAGGTTTCATTTGCTGAGGTAACATAAGCAAATAGCTTTGATTACAAACACTAAAACAGAAGGAAATTGAAGGGGAAAACTGCTAAGAAACATTAAGACTGCAAAAAGGAAAATGAAGAAACAGAACTTTAAAGAATACATCAGATAGTTGTTTGAGAAAGGTTAAAATCATCATATTTCACATGGTTAAATATCCATCCTGATAACATAGTTGATTTTATTTTCTTGCTCCAGAACTCCAAACCCTTATCTTAGCAGTGGCATTGGTTCTGTTTGTCTGAACAATCACAAATGAGAACTTTCCTGTCCCCCTCCTGAGCCCTGTGGAGCACTGGGTGACCCTCAGGATGGTCAGAGGTGAAGTTCAAAGGGAAACTTTCCTCTTGACCAACCCCAGTCCTGCCATCTGTTGTGCTCTGCTGGACACAGAAATATTCCTCTTGTGTTGCATCTTCCTTGTTTGAACCCAGAGATTTCAGTAATGACCATTTCCCAAACGGTTTAATCCATGTCAGAAGTATTTGGGGAAGAGATGACTAAAAGCCATTGCCTGACACTCCTCACATGTTCACAGATCTGTGATGTGGTTATCACTGCAAAGGGCCATGTGTTCAGCATTACAGAGCCTAAACAGGTGCAGGAATGGTTTATGAACAAAGGTCTAAAGGTTAAAAGCAAAAAACCACACTTATCCTATTTTATGTCCTCCCGTTGGACTACAAAGAGGTTGAAACCAGTTAAAGGTTTCCCCCAAACTCTCTGGCCTAGCACTACTTTTCTGTTTCTACATTTACATCCTATAAATGAAAAGGCTTTATTCCTAATTAAGCTTCACAAACAAAATAAGATGAAAACACATTTAAGTTTTCTACTTAATAGCACCCACATGGTGATTGTGAAACCCTGTCTGTAACCTTTCCAGTCCCAACCAGCACCATTAGCAAATAGTCCTGGATTTTTACTGTGTGGCTTAGAGGATTTTTCCACTGAACCAGCAAAGTATTAACTGGGTATTTTATGTAGCTCCTTGGCATGAATTCCTGTTTGTTTAATTTGAAAATATTGTTTAAATGACAACATTGTGCTTCCAATTTATTTATTTTTTTGGGCTATTTTCACATCTTATGAAACTTTGCCTCATCCTGAGCCACTGGTGGCTTGAACATTGTCAGTACAAAGGAAAAGTCAAGTATTAGAGCAGAGAAAGTGAAAGGCACATGGACTGTGCAACTAACTGCCCTATCAGGCTGCTCCTCTGAGCATCCAATGATTCTGGCAACAAGCACAGAAATCATTCCATGAACATGATTTTATTCACCATTATCTCCACACTACATTTACCCTCTCCTGTATCTCCATTATAGACATCATCTGAGGTGCCTTGAAAGTAACATTAGGACAGAAATAGAAATAAGGACAAAAATCTCCAGATTTTTAAAGGTATATGGAAAGTAAATAAAAATCCTCATTCATTCAAGGGTTTCACTGTTTCTGTTCAAAAGTAGTTTGGAAAATTCCTAGAATTCTTCTATTCTTTCAAAGAACAGCAAGTGTGTTCAGAAAATCTTTTTATTCCCTAACTAATTGGGAAATACATGGAGGAGTTAATGACAAGCCCTGACACTTGGGCAAAAATTCTCTTCCATGAGTTTTTTCTTCTACAACAAACTTTGTTAATGCCTAATTCCCAAAGGAAATGTCCTAAAGACTCAAAAAACTCACCTCTTCCTCACGTGTCTGAAACAGAGTCTGCTCATCACGGAAGGGGCTGCTCTTCCCTCGGCCCATTTTAGGTGACATCTGTGGAAGGAGAAAAAGTTTAAAACAACTTATTAAAAACAGTAACTCCAAGTAAAATCAATCCTGAGCAGGAATTAAAAATCAGAAGTATGTTTGTTTGCCCTTATGAGATATAAAGGGAATAGAACTACCTACCAAAGACATTGACATTGGTTTTTCTCGCAGGTATCTTGGGTTTTCTAACTGAAAAACAACAGGTTAGGAAAAAAGTTATCATAACAATGTCTTAATAAGTCTTTCAAAAAGTAAGAGATCCTAACTATAACTTCACTATGCTTAACACATCAACTGGATCAATCAAAAGAACCACAGAACAGATCTCAACATGCCTTTAATGTTATAGAAAAAGGAAATTTTCCTAAGAGATCATTTGGTTGGATGTGACCCACTCAAAGTTCTAGAATGTAAATGAACCAAAAATTGCACATCCCCCCCCAAGCCCTTGTGCCTGTAAAAATTTCATCAATGCATATTTTAAAGGAATTTGGCAGCTACATACATAACTTGTGCAAAAGATTTCCAACTTTCTTGGATTCATTTTCATTGAAATCAGTGGAAAGCTCCAGTGAGTTCACAGATCACACTGATCTTAATGGAGTGTTTTTGAAAAATTACAGTTGGGTGCATTGAAACTACAGCACACATGTAAGTCATAGAGACAAAACATACGGAAAGAATTCATTAACATGAGTGTATAATTAAAGCAGCTCTTTTAATCACTATTTTTAAGAACTGAATACAAAACAGGCTCCCAACCCACTTCCTCTATCAGCCACTTCTATCTTTCTCATTTTCTTAGACGATGAGGCTCAAACATCACATCACAGAGAATGCAGAACACCCAAAAAAAGCTTTCAAGGGTCTAATCCTGTGAAATGTGGCAGTGAGATTTGGAATATGAATGTGATTGCAATACACATTAAAAAGGAAGAGTAAATGTTGTAAGATTAGGTTGATCTCTGAGGCATGGCAAATATATCAACTACTTGCACTCTCTCCAGTACTACTAAATAAATTTGTGTGTTGAATTTATCAGTGAAAAAGAGTCTTAATCCCTCTGAAATTTCAATTTGATACAGTGGTATTCATTTCCTGACCTAAAAGGTGATGTAGGATTTCTAGATGCTGGTGAAAAGTTGTCATGTTTCACCCAGAAGGAGTTGTAGATAGTCACATTTAACACATACACTCAATGTCAATGAACAGTATGATCTGATATTTTAATACTGCAGCTAAAAGTATAAGAAAACCATTCTTATTGGATTCACCATCCCTGGAGGTTTTCAAGATAAGACAGGATGTGGCTCTTGGTGCTATGGTCTAGGGACCACGGTAGGGTTGGACTTCATATCTTGGAGGTCTTTTCCAACCCTGTTGATTCTATGAAAAATGAATCATTTCAGACACAGAAGAGATTGGTGAGAAGAAGAATATAGGAGTGAGATCCTCAAGGAGCATTAACCACAGGAGACAGATAACAGTGGAGAGGGGGAAAAAATGAATCAAGTGAAAGATGGAAAAAAAAAATACAGAAATTCTAAACCAGAAACATTTTGGAGGATTTTCTTTGTTCTATGCATTTCCACCTCCAATAGTCTTTTCTACCTACATTTTGCTAGTATTATAATCTTCCTTCCAGTTCATTTTGACTACTTCCCCATCCAGCCCACACACCTGACCATCACCTGGCAGGTACCCAGGCCTGAAGGTGCTTGCCAGGAGCTCAGGGTTCAGCCCTGATTTGGCCCCACAGAAAAGTGAGCAGGAGGTAACTTCACCAACACCTGCTGGAATTGGATCCACTCTCCCCACCTTACACAACTACAGTTCCTGAAAACTACATCGACCTAAGTCTTGAAGTGCTAGAAATGAGGGAAAGTTGCAGAGCCACATTTCAAAGGCTTAATTATTACCCCAACGTTTTCTCTCTCATGCAAACTGAATCCAATCACCCTTTACTTTTGCTTTTTTAAAGCTAAAACTTATTGTAAATATTTCTAATTAACTCAAATACTTTCTCTGACCATGACATGAAGCTGTTTGCAGTCTTTTCAAACCCAAGCTAAAATGCTAAGGTATATCCTACTTGTGTAGGAGAAATCAGGAAAATGTGTCTCTAATACTTTGTAGGGCCCAAGTCTTGCATTTTTTGATTTTGTAACAGCAGCCATATGTGCTTTGAAGTTAAATGTTCCCACTTTGTTACTTGTTGTGGATTATATCCACTTAAACTGATCTGTAAACATTTAATGCCTCAACATTCATTCTTTTCATGCTGGTCTTCTGCAAAACTTCTTGTTCTCCAAATTAGACCACATTAAAGAGGGAATCTCACAATAAAGAATGCCCCAAAAAAAGAAGGAAAAAAGCCTGTATTTATGAGAAACATGCAAATTTAAAAATAATAAGCAAGAGGTCAAAGACAAGCCAAAATACATATGTATGAAACTGAAGGGCTGCCATGAGAAGAACAGTAAATCACATGCTTTTGTAAGAGTAGGAACCAAATAAATGTCAGCATGAAAGACATCTTCATTTGAACTGGAATTGCACTCTAATTTGTAAATACCACTTCTTAACAAAAATGGCATCTTGAATTTCTTTGTAGGAAAGAGTTTGGACTCCCCTGATCTGCTAGGCAGGCAGACAAGAAACCAGGTTTCAATTTGGGAGGACTGGCATGGTCACCTTGGAGTACTTGAGTCCTCACAAACCACAGCTGGGAAGGCTTCGGGTGATCAGATCCTCATCACTTAACAGAAATAAACCACTTCATTAAAAATATACTAGTTTTCCCAAGCTGAAAAAAAGTAGGGCAGAAATACATAAAACACAATTCCAAAATGGAATTTGAGGCAAATCAGGCATAACTTTTAACTTTACTATTTTCAAATTCTATTTATTTTAACAACACTAAGAATGGTCAAAACTAAATATAGAATTTTAAAGCCACCAATGGAAGCAATGAGTGAAGCATTGACACAAGTCACTGAGCTGAAATGGTTTCCCCCAAATGCAAAGACACTGCAGGAAAAGCACAATTTAGAGCTCTGAGCACTTCCCCAAGATTCATCCTCAGGCCCTCAATGATATTTCATCCCTCAGGCTGAAAACAGTGGTCAGGTTTTATATCTGTGCATCATATCATAGTCCAGAAAGTAACAGCACAGCAAATGCCACAACAATGCCAACACCAATGTCATGTTCCCATCCTACCCCTCGGAGTCACACTCCCTTCTTTGGGAGATGATTATCAAGGAATAGTTCTCCTCAATAATGCACAGTTAAGCCAGAGGCAGGAGGTGTGTTGGATATACAGGATCCAGGGAACAAAACCCCCACACTGGGATCAGCAGCCTTGTTGCACTTTCCCCCTTCAGCTCCTTCAAAGACAAAACGGGATTGTTTTCAAAACAAGGAAGGCAAAAACACACATGAAAGAGTTAAGAACACTTAAGACTTTGAAATGGTAAACAACTAATCTGAACCTTGCCCTAAATTCTTACTTTAATCTAACAAACCCAGCCAGCATGTTCCCTACAGAAATAACTGCTGAGTAGCTTCAGGAAATTTGAGTAAGGACATTCTTATCTAACATCATAATTCGTAGGGAAGTTCACTTTAATGCTGCTTCTGCCGTCTGAGGGGAAGGACATTAAAGCACATGAAGATTGTTTGTCAGCATGGAAGTTGCATTTCTTTTTTGAAGTCACAACACCACTTGGAGTTCACTGTGGGAAAGTTTTTCCAGCCGTGCTGCCCTCCGAGGCCACAACGTATACAGTAGGTATGTTTATAGGAAGCAGACAGACTGCGAAACCAAACAAAGGATAATCAAACGGTTTGGACAGAAATGGTGGAGCTTAACTAGACTGGAAAGACACAGGCAGATGTGAGCCAAGTCCACAGAGCAGGCCCAGCACTCACTGCTGCTGCAGCCACCCAAGAATTCCCAACTTTAACCCTGGGTTATAGACCATTTCTCCAAGGAAGGAGAACACAATCCAAGCCACCGACCGCGGAATTTCTTCGGTCTAAGTCCTCTGAAACCTTTATTAGGCAATAACTTTCCCCCTGACAAATTCTTCTGGGCAAGACATGATGTCTAGGATCTTTGTAGGGAAGATCCTACATCACTGCTGGTAAAAGCTAAAGGGTTCATTCTTGTCCTGGCTGAATTCCAGTGCTGAAAAATCATGTTCTCCCTGATTTAAAAAACCCTTTGCTATTCCTCAGGGTACAATGTCTTTGTATGCTTCCTACCTAAAATGATGTTCTCAGTTTGCTGGGATGTTTGAAAGAGTTGGTTTGTCACACCTCCAACTGGTGACAATTGAGTGGCAAATGAAACTGCATCAGAAGCATCATGAAATATATATATATATATAGAGAGAGAGAGAGACAGACAGAGAGAGAGACAGAGAGAGAGGCAGTTCAGGTAAGGATTTGCAGGGGTTTAATTCATTGTTGTTCCTTTCTATAGCTTCATTTTTTAATCTAAAAATTAGGTTTTTCTACAAGCTAAACAGCTCAACTACAATAGGAAAATAAAGGGATAAAAGGTAGTTCAATTTCATTATCCAACAAGGTTCTTTTCCCAACACTACATATATTTCATGATATTTTATTACTTTTTGAGACATAAACAGGACATTGTCACCTGCCCTTGAGTTAAGAAGTGTAGTAAATTTGCAACAACATGTACAAATTTATTGATAGCTGTAAATAAAATGAAATCCTAGAATTACAGATGGGTTGGGTTGGAAGGGACCTTAAAGCTCATCTCATTTCACCCCTGGGCAGGGACACCTTCCCCTAGTCCAGGTTACTTTTATTATATTCTAAGACAGATAAAGATTGACAAAGAAAGTTCAAGGTAATGACATGACCAAAGATTATTTGCCCTTGTCTCAACTCCTGGCTCTGAAACATCTCCCTTCAAACAGCAACACAAAAGGATTTCTTCTTTTCTACACTGCAAATACAACTTCAAGGCCTGAACACTTGATAAAGGACAGTGTCCCTATCAGTTTAGAAAGAGTCAATAAGGGCTAATAAAAACACCTTTGTATAATGTATGTAAAATGAGTTTGCATTAGTATAAAATAAAACAATAAAACAGCCATAAAATGTTTGATAGCAAATAATCAGGAGTGCAGCAAGGCAAAAGGAAAACTTCTATTACTCATGAGAAGAAACAATATTAGCAAAGTAATGCAACAGCCTTTCTTGTCCTGCAGAAAATGTTATTATTCCTAATAACAAATATCTGAAACCTCCATACTACTCTGTAAGCTTGGACCTCTCTGCTTAGTAGAGAAATCATAAAAGCATTTCCCAAAACTTTTCACAGTATTTTTAGTAATAATAATTAAAAAATATCTCAGCCACTGATGTCAGTATATCATAAAAACTGAAATCACATCCAGTGTGTGACCTTAAAAACACAAGAGCTTTGAAGAAGAGGAAATTGAGAATATACCAAAGAAGCAGGAGACCAAAAGATAACGGTAAAAATAAATTAGCAGTTTATAACAGGTCATTATATTCCAGACAAGCCCAGACTGGAGCAGTAAAGGCTCAGCAGCAACTCACAGCTGGAAGACACCATGTCTGGCTCATTTACATAGAGTACCTAGCTAGGTATTTGCAGATTCTGGAATAAAAGCAGAGTCTCCATATACACTTGCTTGAAATAATCACAGCTCCCTAAAATTACAAGGATTCTTACTGAGGAAAATCCTTGTAAAAGGACTTGGGTAACCAAAAAGCCCAAGGAAAGTTTTCCAACAGTTGCTTTTTCAAAACAACTGTTCTGTACACTAAGCAGCTTGAAGTGAAAGTCACTCTGTATTTCCTACACCACCTTCCCCCCCACTACTAAACTATTCTTTTGGGTCCAGGGTCTTCTGTATCTGAGGTGGGATCACTTTGAAATTCAGTTTCCCAAACATTTTGCAGATGGGACTAGGAATGAAAGGATAACAAGATGCTCCCATGGCAGTATGAGTGGTTACTAATAAGAGCAGCCACATCTTAACACTCAAACCCTACAGATTCCAAGGTGCTGCAGTCGTTTAGTGAGACTTCTTTTCATTTTCAGCACTGCCAAATTCTTCTTTAAGGATGACACTCCACTGAGAACTTCCTGACCCTTTCAGAACCCACTGGAAGCCGTGATCCACAGCAGGGAAACACCATTCAGCAGTAACCCCTTCCAGACCTCTCTTTTACAGCCTCAAATCCTCCTTGTCAGGTAACTCCCAACAAGTCTTATCAGGCAATCAAAGTCTCTCAGGAGCGACTTGTTTAATTACCATCCCTGGAGAGGAGACTGAAAAACTGATTTATGTGTCACAGGAGCCAATTTGTTCTCCAAGAGAGCTCCTGTATCAGGGCAGGATCATCACAGTTTAATAACCATCCATTATCCACACGACAGGATTGCAAACTGGAATTTCAATTAGAGAAGGAAATAAAACACAAATAAAATGGTAGAGATAAGCAATCAGGCAGATCACCACCGATAGAAAAATGCTGGAGAGAAAGAGATTCTTTGTCAGCATCAATTGAAACAATTTGTAAAATGGCCATGAGCAAGTTTTCCCCTTACAGCAGCTTTGAAAGCTCAAGGTGTGACAGCTATCTGCTCAGATAATCCAGGTATTTAAACAGCCCAAATATTCCAAACCTGCAAGTGACTGCTTGCACCTTTATTTCAGACACCTGCATGGGCAAATTGGAGCTGAGTGTGGCTGAAAAGCTTTGTGGGAGATTCACTCTCTCTCCTTCACAAAGCTGTAATTGCTGAAAGACAGATTCATCTAAGTCTGGAAGTGCTAGAAATTGCTCTTGTGTTACTTCCTCAAAGACAAGGCTGCTCCAAGGAACAATTCCCTGCACCCAGAGTGACATTTTCACTCATCTCCACCTTCAGTTTGGAGGAGCTTCAGCCAAGCAGCTCCTGCACTGCCTCAACACCAACACCTGCTTCTCCCTCAGAGGCAGAGCAAGGAAGCAATTTGCATTTAGCATGTGAACAGGAACCAAAACAACAAGAGAAACACCAAAAAGGACACAAAAAGAAAGAAAGTAAGAAATAAAAAACTCCATATTAGAATCTTAATAAAATTGAATTGCTATGAGGACATTAATCCTCATGAAATAGGTCAAAGATTTGGTGGCACAAGTGAAAGGGCTATAAAAAAAGACAAAACAACAGAATAAACACATTGGAACACAACTACAGTGAGAAGGAACTTCACTGTGACCTTAGAACTGTCATGGGCTAATAGCACAGAAAATACAACCAAGGGAATAAAGTTTTATGGTAACAGTAATAAATTCTAATTAGTAAAAGGGAAGGAAAGATGTGAACACACTCAGAAGCCTCTTGAACACTTTCACAAGGAGGCAAACTGACCAAAAGAGTTGAGTTGTATGAATGGCTTGCAAATTCTGCATTGTTTAAAAAGAATAAATACAGAAAGCCAAGCTCTTCTTTAATTTACACAAGTGTAAATAAAAAATAATGTTATCAAGAATCAGCCTGAATTTCTGCCAGAGTAAGGCACTTGGCTCTGAGCAGCAGCCATTATTTCACTAACCATATTAAACACATTAACCATATTAAATACACGAAGATTATTATTGCTTAAAACTGAGGCATTTTTAATATTTTCTTCCCATGATGACATGCATCCATTAGTAACCTTTCCAGGCTTTAGCAATTCCTTTCTAGAAGGCTGATTCCCACATAAAGTTTTGTTGACCAAGCTCAGAGATGAAAACTGCATTGCTAACTAGTTTTCATTTCAATTAATCAATAAGAAATGTACTCATTTATTTTACCCCAAGATTCCAACTGTTGAGACGTGCTTCAAGGTCATCATCATCACCCAAGGAAATGGATTTTTTGTGGTGATCACCCTGGAACAGAACAAAGTCAAACAAGGGATCAGATACAGAATTTAAAATGAAGCTTCTCATTGACTCAGCCATGCCCAACTGTACTTCCCAATGTGCCCAACTGAGCTCTGACAGCTCAGTAACCAGTAGGATACTGTGCTGAGAAAGGGATTGAGAGGATAAATCAGCCTAGTTCTTCACCTTAATGCTCTTGAGTTATTAACAAAGCAACACTCTCCTTGACAAAGGGTGAATTTACTAAGCAAAACAAAATATTCCATTTTCAGGCAACAAACTTATTCAAGAAACGATTCATCTCCACAGCAGCTTTTGTGGGGCTAATCCAGAATTCAGGGATCACTGGAGCAGCCTCTAAATAAAAATTAAAGGAAAGCAGAGCAAGGCAGTGAGTTATCAGAGGACAGAGCAGCTCTGCCCAGCTCAAGGCTAAGGGTTCTCTTTGCAGAAAGGATTTCCAGCATTCAGCAAGGACTGTGGCTACTGTTGCTCAAGGAACCAACAAGGAATTCTTTCAGAAGGAAGTTTTTCCTGTAGGATGACAGTAACTACTGACTGCATTTAAGGTAGAGAAGCTGGTGCAGAACATTTTCCTTAACTGAGATATGCAGAGAAACATTGAGGTGTGAATTACTTTGTCTCAGCATCTCTGCTTTGCATCTGTGCATTTCTCAAGAGCATTCAGTGATGGAACTTGGACTTCAGTTAATCAACACTTGGTTGAGGCAGTTCTTGACATCTCCTGAAAGCTTCTCTGTTCCTCTACCTGGGCCTGGATGATGCCAGAACATCTGTGCACCACTGCCAGCAGAGCAAGATACTATTTGTTTCAGCCAGCCAAACCTTATCAAACTGTTTGGCAAAGCAAGAGAGGAATACTTCACTTAAAGGCCCTTTTAAAGCTGTAATCACAGGAGAATCCAATACATGGAGCTGAAGAACAATGAAGTGCAGTGATTTGTCTAACATTGCCCTGGAAGCTATGGCAGAGCTAGGAAAAAACCAAAACAAAACAAAAAAAAGCCAACACACAAATCAACTTTAAAGCCCCAAATCCTGGTTTCAACCGAAGACAATCATTTTCTTTACAATAACTGTTCCATAAGGAATATTTCTTTCAGTAAAACAAACAGGAAACCAAAAAGAAGAAATTTAGCAAATCCAGCATCTGTTTTTATTTTTAATGATGGCATTTCTTTTTTTTCCAATTACATTTGTATATATGCAATCAACACACATATAAATACATTCAGACCAAGCAGAGCCTAGAGCAGAGACAGGGTTTTTTTTTGCTCACTGACCACCTGGACAAACCATCCTCTTGCTAATCCACTATTCCAGATGCACAGCAGAGCCCAAATTTCCTCAAATGCAAACTCTCATTTTATCCCACTTGCACTTCATATCCTCATAAATTCTTGACTGTGCCCATAAAGAAGGGCAGAACAGTCTCTGTGAATTGCTTAGGTGTCAACAGTCCATGTCCAGCTGCAATTTTTCTACACTATTCCTCTGATGTAATCAAACAAGAAGTGTGGGCAGAGCTACAGTTTGCAAACAGCAAATTCAGTGTTCCATGGAAGGATTAGAGCTGCTCTAGGGGGCTGTGGTGAAGGACACTGCAAGGCCACAGAGCACATTTATGAAGGTAATCAGCTTGTTTCTTGGTAACATCTATTTGTCAAGTAATTTTCTTGCAATTATACGTAAAACGTCATTAAACAATTTGGGCTAAAAGGGTTTTACACAAAGCCTGTTCAGTGCCCTTTCATCAGCCATAAATGTGGAAAGTTTGATGAAACAAACTGTCCAAAATTCCCTCTTTCAGAGGTCAACTAGCACCAAACAGAGCCAGAGACATCTATGCAGCTTTCTTTAATCTGTTATTGCAAAACACAAGATGATGTCAATACAGGCAGGTTGCCAAGCCCAGGGAAAACAATGCAGCAGACACCAAACACACTACACTCAACAGAGGTCATGCATTAGGATGAACTGGGAGCATCCTACAAGAAATTCTTTTCCCCTGCACAGCAGAGGACACATTTTGATGAGGTTTAGTCCTTCCTGCTGCTCCTTCCCAAATGTCTGTACCTTTACACAGAGGTCATGGCTCACCTAACCAGAACTAAGAGCTTTACAGGGATATAGAACTCAACTCATGGACATTAGAGCAAGTTTTCTGCCAAAAAGGAGAAACATCTTACAGATAGTGATGTCTCTACATCATCATCTGTGTGGTGAGGACAGCTTGGAGAATGGGATGTCACTGCTGCCTTCTCAGTGGAGTTGAGTCTTTCCCTGTTATTAACAACAAGAATAAGCAGAAGGAGAAGAATTCATTTTCAGCACCTTGTGGCACACAAAGGATCTTAATCATAGAGTACAATTTTTTAAAATATACATGAGAAAATAATTGTCAAGATGTAAAGATCGAAAAAAAAGGAGGGAAAAAAGAAACATTTCTTGTTAGAGGCTTTAAGCCTTTAACAAAAGCTTTAAGCATTCCACTAAAAAGCACCACCCAAAAAACCCCACACCAACAAAACCGCCAGAAACATCATGTACATGACAGTACATTAAAAAACATTCTTTGCTTTCCTTTTACTGCACGACCCAATATCTCAACACATTCTAGAATAAATCCAAGTTCACTGGGAAGGCTGATCTGGGAGAATGTTTTTGAAACAAAACTGCTAAGCACATGAGACAGCACAGGATGGAATCCAGGAACTCGGAGAAGAAAGAGGAATTAAGGTGATGATTGCTTGCACCATAGGGGAGATTTTTTAAGACCAAATAAATAGGAGGTTAGATCAAGGTAACATCTTGTAACACACAAGCCTGAAGACAAGAACTACACACACAGCTCAGGAGAAAGGCAATGCCTTGACAGGCCAAGGTGGAGAGTAATGTGTCAAAGGAACAGGACATGAAGGTTTGTCTTAGCTGCATTTCCTTTCAGCTGTTTGTGGACTGAAGTGGAATATATGGGGGGATAATAAAGCAAAGTCCATGAGACAGGACACAAGTGCAGCATGAACAAGTGCTCTGCCCAGTAGATCACTGGGCAGGGATTTTCTGGAAAAGCTTTTGCCATAAATAAAATACTTGAACCAAAGGAAACTCAGAATAGCACATAGGTGAACAAACTGTCACTGATGCACCTGGTCAACAGGTATTTCTCAACCACAGAACAATGAAAGAAAAGAACAGCCTGAAGCCAAAGAAAATATAAAATATAAATGTTTATTAGGCTGATAAAGCAAAAGATCCAAAACAGGAGCAAAACACCCTTGAGCATACACTCCACTGTGAAATCCACAGGCAGTAAAGTAATTCCCAACTCCTGTAAGTCCCTTCACCTTCCTATGACTGGCTGCAGTATATTTAAGTCAAATCAGACCATTAAAATACCTTCCTGCCTTTCCATCTGGCAGCAGATTAGATGGTCCTTTATGCCAAAAAGACACAGAGATGAATGAAGTGCTTATGAACAGAACAACAACTGTTGGATGCACAATGTAAACGAGTCCCTTCAAGGAAGACAAGCACAAAGTTTTGCTGAAGCTCATGGCCACAGCTTTCACCCAAACAGCAGGG
>NW_008666810.1:429-8148 GCF_000695815.1 Acanthisitta chloris | reverse complement strand
TGCCCTTTCTGCACCAACAAATCCCACACAAACAACACCTATGGATGCACAGTAACCATCACAAAGCAGTAAAGAGTTTAGATGAGCAAAGTAAAAAAGGATCAAAAGAAATATAATCAATGACTCTCTTGCATTTTGAGCAAGATTTCATTTGACACAAAATTCCCTTTCATTAAGAGGAGATAAATCTTTGCCTTTCAGTCAATCTGCAGTTTTATCAGATTTCTTTTCTGAACAATACTCAGGTTAAACAATTCAATAAAGCTGCAATTGTTAAAAGTGAGAGAAAACAGAATTCATGTCCCTGTCGTTCAGAGATTAAGGAACATCAACAAACACACAAACCAAGCCAAGTTATCTGTAATATTGTCAAACTGACAAACAGGGGAAAAATGTTGAGCTATATTCTTAGTTCTGTATTTGCTGTTTCGAAGAGGAACTGAAGGGGAAGTTGCTTAACTTGATTCTATAAAGAGAATTTGAAATTGTTAAGCACGGACAACAATTTTGCTCCTATCAAGCATTTACTACCCAGACACTCCCTTTTCCAGCCTCCTGCTATGTCTGGCTCCAAAAATTACAAGATTATTGCTTTTTCCTCCCATGGCAGGTGAGGGAAGAATGGTCAGAATCTTGACATCAGCCCTGTGACCTCTCACTTCAGCCAAAACGTGAGCTAGCATGGGAGAAGGAAGCAATTTGCTGCTAATAAAGGAGATTAGTAAATAATTTCCTACCAGGAACAAAGTAAGGGAAACTCACCAGTTCCTCCTGGTAGAGCACAGCTACACACTAACCTTAAACAGTGTTTTTCAGGCACAATCTATAAACACACAGTAGAACTTTCCTATGGGGTCAGAAAGACCAGGTTTCTGTTAAAACCAAACTACACCATCCTCAAACTAACCCTCTCATGTCTCAAACCAAAGCTGCACCTTTTTCTAGCACCAACTGATTTGGGCTTACCCATCCCCACCCCAGTGAGCAGCTCAGGTTTGTCTACCTCCTTTTCACGTGGGCAGAAAAACAACTTCGGATAGAGAAGTCAATATTGTTAACCATAGAATTATTTGTATTGCGAGATAAAAATCACTGGGAAAAGAACTTCTGTGTTTGTTTGGGTTTTTGAAAGGAGAGAATCTGGAGATAAATAACACCGAGTAGTTATTCAAACATGTCTCGCTGACATTATCTATTCTGCCCTGAGAAGATGTTGTTAGAACTGAGTCACGGCTGGAATGCAAAATTTTCAGCCAACTACACACGTTCCATGCCCATGGATACATATTTCCCGAGGCACATTCGGAGGAGAGGGATAAATACAGTGGAATTCCATCACCATCTGCTGGTTCTCCCTGCAAACTGCACATTCCCGAAAGATTCCACATATTCCATTCCTCGCTCCACTGACAGCTCATCCAAAAGTGTAAAAACAAAGAAAACCAGGATCTATGTGTTGGATACAGGTAACATCTTAACAGAGTCACAGGTAAATAGGTATTAAATATGCAATTTCTACAAAACACAACAGCTGAAACATTTACTTCCAGTATTTTTCCTGCATAACTTGCAGGAAAATTAGGTTTTCCTTGCTATGAAGATTAATTTATGTAGTTTCCAGAACTAGTAACATTATTCCATCACATTTAGTTGCTGCTCCTGGCGTTAATTTATGTAGTTTCCAGAACTAGTAGCATTATTCCATCACATTTACTTGCTGCTCCTGGCATGGAATAATATGGAATCCAGGTCTCCAGAGAACTCACCAGAGCCTTGGGAACCATATATTGATCACCAGTGTAGGTATTACTTCATTACTATGGGATGAAAGGAGAAAGTAAATGAAATGAGGTTTTACAACCCAACAAACAACTTCAGGAACTTTGTCACACCAAGCAGAATCTTAGGTTCAGATACAGAGGAGGAAAAATGGTCAGAATTCCAATATTCTACTATAATCCAGTACTGGGAAGTTTCCTTAACACCAGGGGCAAACAGAGAAAAATATGGCAAGGAATACATGTGAGGGAGTAGGTGAAACTACCTCAACTTTCCTCAAGTAGGGACCAGCAGCAGTGGGATGCAGAGGGAAGAGTATCCAAACCACATCCCAGCTGATAGAACAAGGAATTAGGAGTAATTGTGTGTATTTTTATGTCACAAATATGGCCTTGTAGATACATCCATATGCTAACAAGGGCCTAACAGGGGAGAGTTGTGCTGATGCTGCTTTGTTTCTCCTGACACTCAGAGTGATTCCTGATCATGAAGCTGCTGCCCACAGTGACCAAGGCAACCTGATCAGATCTAGGCCAGGAATCCTGACAGGGCACAGTGCTGTGTAACACAGATTTTGCCAAGGTCTCACAAACATTTCTAAAGCATGATGCACTGCTTGTTTTCACAAGGTCAAATCTAATTTCTTTTAATTGAGGGTATCTGGACAGCTCTTCCCAACAACTCTATATCACCAAGCCTAAAGCAGTAACATGATAACTCAGCTGACAATTTTCCATTCTCTGCCTCTGCTTCTGAAACCACAAGTCTGTTATCCAAACTACAGGTTCTTATCAGAGCACAAGTGTGAGCAACCAGAAGAACTGTTGTCCTCAGGAAAAGGAGACACATCAGACCTAAGAACAACTTTGATTGTTAGAACTACACACAGTGGATAGAGAAAAGTTTCATGATACTCAATAGCAACATGAAATAACTTGTAAGGTGCCTGTCTGTCAGCTACCCAAAGCACAGCTGAAAACTTAAAAAAATGGTTACAAAATGATGATATACAGCATAAAGATCAGGGTGCCTACAAAAAAAAAACAGCCAGAAAAGCTAAGGATAGCTACTTATGAAAAATGTAAGTGAACACATTGAAAACGCATTAGACTTCTGAAACAAAAGCTGCAAGTGAATTTCTGATGGAATGAAACGAAACAAAAAGCTTCCCACAGAAGCAGAGTAAACACTTCCTCTTGTACAGCACCTACTGAGCTGCAATAACAGCCACACTGTGTCTAAGAGTACTTCTTCACCAAGGATTTCAGAGAGGTTAAACAGCAACTAAACTTCAAAAGGAGCAAACCAGTGGCAATTCTATCCACGACTGAAATGATGGAATTTAGATCTTGAAAATCAGCACAAAGTTGCATGGCATAAGAAAATCCAGGAAGTCCATACTTAAGAACAGTAGATTTTACTAAACCTTACCTAAGAGTCTCACAAAACAGGACAGAAAAGAGCTGAAGATTTCCAACAGTGTCCTACTGACCTTCAGGACTGCAGAGACATGTTTCTGAGCCAACAAGCCTTAATAACCCAACCTGTTTCACCCCTTTCCCTGCCCTGTAAACAGCTCTATTCCCCACTGAACAGCACCAAGGATGGAGCCTAAGCACATTGGCTCCTGCAATCCACACAAAGCCACACCAGGGTGCAGCCACAGATATTCAGGATGCTGCTGCACAGCTGCAAATGAGCCATCCTGAATTCTTTCAGTTATCCTAAAGACAAACAGGCAGGATCTAGGCACAGGCAGTGCTAATCACCAACAAAGCACATGCATTTGTAGTAGACAGCACGATACAACCCAAAACATTTTAAATCAAACTCAGAGAGAGGTTGCTCAGACGAGGATGGAGCCACTGCAAACAATGCTCCCCACACAAAGAACAAAACAACATGGCATAAGAGCCTCCAACTCTGATTTTCAGCCTCCTAAGTTTTAACAAGTATAGCTGGGCCAGTCTGACCTTCTGGAATCCAAGAATTATGAAGGGAAATATAAAGAAATCTTACTATTCCATAAAGAAGCTCTGATAAAACACAAGACAAACAGGGGTTCAATAGGCAAAAGCACACTGACAAAAAGATGGATCGAATCTCTTTGTCTCAGAACAGCAAAACTTCCTTATCTGCACAGAGCCACTGTTCTGTTTCCTCCAAAAAACCTGAGAGCAACAATCACAGAACAACCTTTAAATCTACCATCTGTAGGCTTGGCTGTATTTCTAATCTCTATGAAAAAAAAAGCCATTAAAAACTACTTGATATAAAAGCTCCTTTCAGCATTATGGCCTTGGACTACTAATGTACTTAGATTTTCCATGCCAAGTGTCTGTAACTGAAAGGGGCAGAGCAAGAAGAAGGGAAAGAAGATAGAGCTATGGAACATGGAAGAAGATGTACAGAAGCCAGAAAAGATATAATGGAGGAAAGTAATAACAGAAAAGTATCAAAGTTATCATTACATTGAAGCTTTACCAAAGTTTCTGTATATGAAGTATAAACACTGATGAGTTCATGAGGGAGTGCAATAAACTCATACAAACTGAAACACCCAAGAGTTTATCAAATCAAACATCTGTTAAATATGTCTCAAATCCCAAATAAAGCAAATAGAGAAATCTTACCCCAGTGGTGTTGCTAAAGGTGATTCCTCTTTAGAAAACATCTTCCAAGATTCATTGTGCTTAGCTTCACTGTTCCCCAGTTCTCCCTTCACCCAGTCAGGTAAACACTCAGGGCTGCAGCTCCGAACTCCTGCTGGGCTTGGTTCATCAAGATAAATGGACTATAATGAAAATAAATGCAAATCAACACGAGAATATAGTTGCACAAGTACATTCTTTACATTGTTACTGTCATTTCTTGCAGAAGTATCCGCAGTGAAAACATTCTTATTCCAAGGAAATCAGCCAGGTGTGCAAATATCACCTTCCCAAACCATGGGGATTTGTAAATGTTGTCCAGGACTTTACTTCTTTCAGTATGGGTAATTTTAGCATAAATTAGGACTTATCTCTCTGAAGTTGATGCCAAGGATTGACACAATATATTCAGGTTTTCAGGAAGTTTAACATTATCTGTGTGAACAGTCACCTCTTTCAGAGAAAGACAAACTCATAGTCACCTCAGACTACTAAGTCACCACCTTTAAGCACATTTTTCCTTTCACAAGGACTTTGTGCTAACACAAAACAAAGCCTCAAGAGCCTCTGGTTACATCTTTCTAAAGAATTAAACAACAATTATCTTTCTGTCCCTTCAGAACACTGATCATTCTAAGCCTTCTACCCTGAATTTTGAAGAAGACACAGGTTTTGCCCATTGAAAGATTTTTCCAACACCAAGTACAAGACATCATCACAAATGCCTCTATTTACCACGTGCAACTCCACTCCATCCATTCAGAATCACTGCTCACATTTGTGACAAACCAAAGACTTTTGGAAAGGTAATTTCAGGCTCTATTTATTGCAGCCAGTTTGTCTCACAAAGAAAGGACACCCACCATGTAGGAAGGTAATGTTTTCAGCATTCCTTGCTCTGGTTTCTGTGCAAAAGGACCTTCCAGCAGTCCTCGTTTCAGCATGTGGAGCAGAAGTTTGGCATACATGTTCCGATTCTCCCTTCCCTCTATCCCTACACCTGTTCCTGAGGGTCTGCACAGCTTCCTGATCCACAAGGCACATCTCTGTCGTTCTGAAAACATAGACAGACATCACCACTGGACATTTCCAGAGCAAATCCAACACGTGCAAAGAACAGAAGCCACGACTGGGCAGAAACTCTGTAGGTGTTTCCCTTCTACTCAAAAGTTTACAGCCAAACAGACAAAAAACTCCAAAGGACCAAAGCAAATAAAAGAAATAGCTAAACAGATTAAAAATAAGTGTTTAACAATAGCTCAAATTTACATCTTCACAAAACATTTGCAATAAATTCACGTTTACCAGGAGTTTACATCACTTTTGAAACAGCATGTTGGGGATCATTCTCTAATAAGGACAGAACATGCAAATCATCAGGAATTCTGAACTCACTGCAACGTACAGCTTTGCATGAGCATTAATACTTTAAATACACAATACATCTTCATTCAGTAAAAAAAATAATTATCTACTTACACAAGCTTTGCTACCAGATAATTATTCACTTGCTTAAACATTTACACAGAAAGGTCTTAATTGGTAGGGTTTGTGCCTCTAATAATAACCTGTTTGTTCTAAAAGGTAGATTTATAGAAAATCATTTATTAATTGATGTTTCTGTTATTACACATTCCGAAGCCAAATTAAAAAAAAAAGATCTCTTAAAGATACTTGCAATGTTATAAGGGCAATCCCAGTGCCCTTTAGAAGCTTTTGTTTTCTACTGAATTAGTTTCTTTAAAATAGATGCTAATGTATTTATGCAAAAGCACATTCACATCACGAAGATAAGACAGATAAGCTCAAACAATTGCAGTAGGTACCTAAAAATTCCAACTTTAGAAGTTCTTGCAACGTCAGACATTGAATGTCTGGATAAAATAAGTGATACAAGTACATATAATAATTACCAGTGACCTAGAATTTTGTTATGAGTGTTTGAATGCACATTTTGCCATCATCACCTGAACTGTGCTGCAGTTTCAGCACATAAGGCTTCATAGCCACAACACAGCGATCCAATTCTGCATCCAGTTTTTCCTGTATTTCCCCTTCACCATTCATTTTGAGAGAACACAGAGCAACCTGCAAAATTAATCACACTGAAGTAGAAAAGATCAAATAGCAATTTACATCAGTCACTGTTCATCTTAGGCCAGACAAGGACATGTTTGGAACTATGCAGGAAGTGAAACTGAATGTGTTACTATGTTCAAATAAACACAAACTCGAGTGACTCTTTGCAAGTAACAGGTACTCGATGTAACCTACAAGAATGTGCTTGTTTAGATTCGAAATTGACTAGTTAACCACACACAAAAAAAACCCTATTTCATTACACATAATTTGTACAGAACACCTCGAGGCATTTGTGTGATACCACATTCCTAACCTGTTACTCCTTAGGATGAGTGGGGAAGATGGGAAGAAAGGGGGGGATAGAATCACAGCATCATTTAGGCTGGGAAAGGCCCTTAAGATTACTGAGTTCAGCTGTTAATGCAACACTGCCAAACTTCCCTTGTCCTTAAGTCACAGGATCAAAGAATCACAGAAGGTTTGGGCTGGGAGGGACATTAATCTCATCCCACTCTTGCCATGGGTAGGAACAACTTCCACCAGCTCAGGTTGCTCCAGCCCCATCCAACCTGGTCTGGAACACTCCCACAGGACATCCACAACCTCTCTGGGCACCCAGTGCCTCCCCATCCTCCCAGTTAACCTGTGAGCTGGAACCAACAACCAGCATTGCAGTGTTGTTCCTCAGGGCAGCATCACTGCACGGACAAGCAGACAATTCACCCAACTCCTCTGCCCTTCACTCCCAGCAGAGTGTGAACCTTTTGGGACACTTCAGCTTCCACCTGGCACATTTCTCTGCCAGCTGGAGCTGCACAGGGACAGACCCGTTATCCTTCCACCCTCTGCCCCAGCAGGACACACACCAGGCTGTCCTCCCTCCCTCCCTCCCTCCAGCCCGGGCACTGCTTTACCTCGGCCCGGGGAGAGGCAGAGCCGGGGGGAGGAAAGAGGGGAAAGTGAAGACGGGGGGAAGGCAAAGCCAGGGGAGAAGGCAAGGGAGGCAGAGCCAGGGGGAAAGGCAAGGGAAGGCAAGGGAGGTAGAGTCGGGGGAGAAGGCAGAGCCAGGGAGAAGGAAAGCAGGGAAAGGCAGATCTGGAGGAGAAGGCAAGGGAAGGCAGAGCCGGGGGAAGAAGGAAAACAGCCCTGAGGGGGAAAAAGGGGAAGACAGAGGCCGGGGGAGAAGGAAAACAGAGCCCGAGGGGAG
>NW_008666810.1:0-254 GCF_000695815.1 Acanthisitta chloris | reverse complement strand
GGAAGGAGGGCATGGGGGAGAAGGAAAGGGAAGGGAGGGCGGGGGGAGAAGGCAGGGGAGGCAGAGCCAGGGGGAAAGGCAAGGGAAGGCAAGGGAGGTAGAGTCGGGGGAGAAGGCAGAGCCAGGGAGAAGGAAAGCAGGGAAAGGCAGATCTGGAGGAGAAGGCAAGGGAGGCAGAGCCAGGGGGAAAGGCAAGGGAGACAGAGCCAGGGGAGAAGGAAGGGGAGGGCAGAGCCAGGGGGAAAGGCAAGGGA
>NW_008666809.1:45922-49654 GCF_000695815.1 Acanthisitta chloris | reverse complement strand
CTATATATATATATATATCTCAAGACATCCTTGTGCTGAAGATGAGGTAGCAGGGAGGGGGTTTGGGGAGTTTCTGCATGATCTGTCATGTGGTTTTCCCACATTCTCCAGCATGAAAGGCGAAGCACTTCACAAATGGGAGTGAAAAATGCTTCAGTAGTTTGCAGCAAGAACAGGTAGTGCCCAAGGGGAAAAGATTAGAGGCTAAAATGTGGAAATGCATCACACAGTGCCGTGGATGCAACTTACCTTTGCACATGGCTAGCAGGGAAAGTTTACTCTAAAGACGTAGATATTGAGTCTAACTCATCCACCTTTTCCTGTGAACAACTCAGCTGCTTTTCACACAATGAAATGCTAAACATTTTATAGTTGATAACAGCTTCCATTTTACAATAATGTATAATAAATGCAGCAACTATAAATAATTCTCTCAGTTCAGACAACACATTCTGGAGGAAAGCGTTTCCCCCTTTTCCCAGTGGATCCGTGTGCCCTGAGAGCTCTCCCAGAGCCTCAAATGGCACCAGAAACAGAGCACAGCACTTTGGGCTTGGAGCTTGTTACCTTTCTATTTTTAAAGCTCAGTTCTGAAGCTCAATTCCCGCTGTGCTGAAGGGCACCATGGAGCCAGGAGAAGCATCTCTTCATGGCATTTGCTTTGTTGCTTGATTTTCCTGCCACTGAACTATCATCTCCTGTGATTTCTTTGCCTGTAAATACAGTCTTTTTGTGAAAGAAGCTCTACAAAATAGCTGATAACATTCAGCAGCTGCAGGTACTGTTTTCTCCTCCCGATTGTTTCTTGGCCACATGCTGCTGCTGCAGCAGCACCTGAGCCTGTTGTAGAGCAGCAGCAATCACAGGATAATGCTTGGCTGGAGAGGAGGTAAATGATGGCAGTAAAAATTGCTAATTCCCATGGTAGTGCACAAAGGATTTCTTGACAAAGCTCTTGCAAAGCTTTGTGGCATATATTCTGGCCAGCTTCATGCCTAAAGAGTAGGTTTGGAGGCATTTTCTTCATCATATAGAAGCTGTGCATCAAAATAGTATGTGTGGAATCATTGAGGTTGGAGGAGACCTTAGAGCGTCAAGTCCAACCATTGTCCCATCACTGCTGTAAGGATGGTGCAAGATGCTTTGGGCTGTGCTCTCACCCACCCATCTGAACCCCTTTGAGTCATTCCATTGCATCCCTGTCCCCCCAAGGGCCATGCTTGAGGTGGGAAGGTCACATCCAACATGGCAACATGTTTTAGCTCCTTTTTTGGTGCAGGTACAAGTCCCATTTCTCCTCCTCCCAAGCTCTGACTGCTCCAAGCTTGTTACCACAGACACAAGCACACACACACACACTGAAGCAAGGGTGAGAAGACATGGGCAATAAGCAGTTGGGAAGTGTTATTGGGAAGCAAAGTGTAGCATAGGTGTGAAGTAGTTTGGAACCCATAACTGTTATGGGGAGGTTGGATGAACAGTTTCCCTGGATGTACTCACAGAGAGGCTATATTTGGTGGCAGCAGGAGTTAAACATACGTTCAGCTGAAGCTCAGCACTCCAGTGCTTCACACCTCCAAGTAGCAGCATCGTTCTCTGTTTCCAGATTTGCTCTGGTTGCCTGGTTGGGACATGATGCCAATGCCCTGATGGCTGAGGGTGAGCCAATCTCTTCCTTTGCCTGTGCATTTATGGACTTCCAGTGCATATAATGGGCAAAGCTGCTCATGAAACAAGTGTTAAGTCACAGGTCCCAACTGAGGGTTAGCACTCAGGAGGGGTGAGGAAGAGGAAAGCTGTCAC
The DNA here is from genome assembly GCF_000695815.1 of Acanthisitta chloris. Classification (NCBI taxonomy): domain Eukaryota; kingdom Metazoa; phylum Chordata; class Aves; order Passeriformes; family Acanthisittidae; genus Acanthisitta; species Acanthisitta chloris. Next base: position 47,851 of record NW_008666809.1, on the reverse strand, counting down.
GTAGCTATTTAAACATGAGTTTTGAGGAGTTGGAAGTGGCTCGTGAGTTGCATGTTGATGACTTGGCTCAGGAAGACACATAACAGACTGATTTTGTTGTAGAGGTTGTTTTTGCTGTGTGCCTACAGAAGGATCTTAAAAGAACATGGATTGCTATAAATACAAGTATTTCTAGACTAAAAATACCTCCTGGAAAGTGCTGATCAATATTGGATATTATTCCAAGACAGGTTTCAATGCTCATTTGAGAGAAGTTCTCACTTGTGTGTGTGTATGTGTGAAGCTTTTCACATCTGTACATCTCCATTGGCTGTTCATCCAAACCCAAAGCTACTTCTGGTGCCAAAAAAGCTGGAGTTGCAACAGAAAACCACATGAGGACTGGAATCACATTGCTTGATGGAAGTCACATGCTTTCAATCAGGCTCGTATTGGATGTGCTCACAGGGATGTTCCTTACTGCAACATCCCATTGCTGCCGTGACACAACCAAACAAGTGTGTTCCTTGGGTATATCCAGGACACTACAACTGCTGCACTGATATTCCTGCCCTAAAATAGCTCCAGAAATACTACAGACATGTGTTTGGGCTTTATATGAAACTCCTTCAAAGTGGAACAAGAGGAAATACATGATTTTAGTCTCCTCTGAGAGGAAAAAGGAGCTGCAGCATTGTCAGTACAAGTGAGTGTGGATGTTGTAGTTTGGTCTTGCAAGGCAATACTAGGATGAGATTCCTCTAGGTGTGAATAATCCTCTGGTAGTTGAACTCTGTCTCATGGTAGAGACTTTCTAAACCAGTGTAATTGCTCTCAAAATGAGAAAACCCAATCCAGTGTATGGATTATTTTCCTGTCAAGCTCTAAAATCAGTTTAACTGTATTTGGTGTATCCTTTTTGCTTCTGAATGTCATGAACCCTTAGCAAATGTATCAGGTTCTTCTCAGCTGTGACAGAGCTGCCTGAGCCACCATCCTGGAGAGATCATGGTGTAAATAATGCTATGTGTGCAGATTCAGGTTTCCAAAAGCTTTTCCACCTGGCGATTGGTTACCAACCCCCCTGGGAAGAGAAATTTGGGAGTGCATTATTGAGCCCCAAATGAAACCTCCTTTCATAGTTTCATAGATGTTAAGGGGTTGGAATGGAGATGACGAGCTGCCTGAGCCACCATCCTGGAGAGATCATGGTGTAAATAATGCTATGTGTGCAGATTCAGGTTTCCAAAAGCTTTTCCACCTGGCGATTGGTTACCAACCCCCCTGGGAAGAGAAATTTGGGAGTGCATTATTGAGCCCCAAATGAAACCTCCTTTCATAGTTTCATAGATGTTAAGGGGTTGGAATGGAGATGACCCAGTGCCAACCCCCTGCTCTGGGCAGGGACACCTCAGAGCAGGTTAGGTTGCTCAAGGCTTCATCCAACCTGGCTGTGAACACTGCCAGGGCTGGGGCAGCCACAGCCTCCCTGGGCAACCTGTGTCAGTGTCTCACCACCCTCACAGGGAAAACTTCTTCCTCATACCTAATCTGAATTTCCCTCTTTCAATTTCTCCTCATTCCTCCATGTCATGTCACTGCAGCTCCTAACAACACTCCAGTCCCTTAGTACCCATCCCATTGATATGCTCCAGCTAACCACTTTGTCTTGGAGTGCTGGTTACACAACCAGAATGGCTCTGAATGCTCCCTATTCCCAACCTTCATCCATCCCAGGCCATGATGAGTTCTCAGGTAGCAACTTTTTCTCAGGAATTGATAAGTACCCATATTTAAATCAGTGGTCACCACGTCTCCTCCTGTGGAACATCAACAAATAGTCCTTACCCTATAGCACAGCTCACTTCAGGAATGAATTCCTTCTGCTTTATCCATCCCAGTGCAGACAGGTGTGTTATCTTAGGAAGGCAGTTACTTTTTTTTAAACTC
>NW_008666809.1:41298-45882 GCF_000695815.1 Acanthisitta chloris | reverse complement strand
TCCTGTGCCACAGAGCTACAGAAGGAACAATATTAGCATTTTATCTTCTTGGGAGGAGAGGAAACTTATAACCAAGAGTTAATCATTTGTATTGAGCTCACATTAGGTAGGAAAATATCATAGATACTTGGGGCAGGGGAGGAAGCATTTCAGTCTCTGCCACTGTCCTACTTTCACGCCTCCTGGCAGGTTCTGGCCAGAGAGATGCTCAGAGATTTGTTATGTCATCCTCAACCTGTTAAATACCTGTTTGATTAAGTAGTGACAATTTAGCTTAAAAAAAAGTTTTGTGCAAAGCCCAAGATGACAAAGCTTCTGTATCTTCTGCATCTCCTACTTCAGTGCTGTGTCAAACAGAATATTCTGCCTTAGAAATTCTCCCAACTGATCTAATCTTGGCTTGAAACTCTTTCCAGGTTTGCCTACTCGAGTGTTCTGTTGCTATCTGATTGGTCTGCCTGCCAAATTTCCAGCCTGGATTCCTCTTCCATTGATCAAGTGCAGTTCTCTCTGCTCAGGGCAGTCACATACTTCTTCCACATGCCTCACTGCATTGCTGGGAATTAATTGGAGGAGTTTTTCCAGCTGAAGGAGCTCCTGCCATGCAAGGGAGATTTAGGCATCTGCACAATTTCATCTCTTGAGGTTGGAAGCTTTATGTTGAAGGTTAAGAAACAAGAAAACCTTTTCCTCACAAACCATTTTTCTGTCGTGATATTCCAGTGCAGATTATTATGTGTTGAAGACAGTTTGGATGCTGAGTAATGAGCCCTAGTGTCAATGTTTTCTAGTGCATTTTCTTGTGCTCATCCTTAGGTTTTACACAGGTCAAACCTTTGGATTATACAACTTTGATCATTTTTCCCTCTTGCTCCTGTGGAAATAATTGAGATTATTAACTCTAAGTGCTGGGTTCTTTATTGTCCAGTCTTAAATGTTGCTAGTTCAAGCTCGTACCAACAACATACTCACTTCAATGGCTTTCTTAGAGTGGCACTTTGGATTGAGAGCTCGGGACACTTTGGATCAGCTCCTGTTGGATATCCAAAGGAAAATGCTCTGCTTCATCCCTGGCAGTGTTCAAGGCCAGGTTGGATGAAGCTCTGAGCAGCTTGGGCTAGTGGAAGATGTCCCTGCCTATGGCAGGGGTTGGAACGAGATAATGTTTAAGGTCCTTCCAAACCAAACCATCCTATGATTCTATAATTACCTCAATAATCCTTGCCTATAGGCTACAATAGGTTTATTTTTTTCCCTGACTACATCCACAGGGGGATCAAAAGGCCTTGAAATGATCCCAAACCATTATGGGATTCTATCGAACTGCAGCTCTGTCATAAAACTAGGCATTGGTTCAGATGACCAGAAATCAAACTTCCAGGTTGAGTATGAAGAGAATATGCAGAGAGGATTGTTCTTCCTACTTTGCTTTTTCCAACTGTCTCTAAGTAGTTGTTATTCATCTTGGATATTCATCCAGGTTAGATAAAGCATTGAGCAACCTGCTGTGGTGGTAGATGTGCCTGCCCAGGGCAGGGGGTTGGGGCTGGATGATCTCTCTGGTTCATTCCAACCCCTTAACAATTGATGAATCTTCCCATGGCAATGGAATATCTTGGTTCTTATTGCCTTTCTGATGCCTATCATTTTAATAGCTTCTGTTGGTAGTAGAGCCTAAATATTGCTGTAATTGGGTGGTCCCGAACACTGGCTGTAGTTTTGTAGTGCTTTTTTAGCTTCAAAAGTGAGCAGGAGAGACACTACTGCTGGGAGAAGTCACTGCCTGGACCAGGGCTGAATGGAGCAGGCTCTGGTTTTGGGCTGCTCCAGTCCCAGCCTCATGCCTGACATTCCTAGTTTGGATAGAGGCTTTTAAAAGCAAGGAAGCCCTAAATAGTTGCTTTGTGTATTTATTGTATTCACTGAAAGGGTTTCCTTTCTGCTTGGGATTTGATTGCTGATGTAGTGAAGGCCAAAAATGTGGCCCCAGTTGTGCTGGGTCTGGGCTTTGAGGTGTCCTTGTTCAGAGCTGCAGCATCAGCACTTCCTGCCCATGGTTTGCTCATTAGGGCACAGTAATTGGTGAGTTTGCAATGTACTTGCATCCAGCCATTCTGGGGAATTGTTCTAACTGCTGCAAGCAGCAATCAGAGGGTTGGGATGAGTGTTTTTCACTCAAGGCTTTCAGGAGTTCCTTCACCTAAACAAACTAGTTATAACTGTTTGACCCATGGGGAAGATGAGATCTTGTTTTCAAATGGCTCAAGAATCTCTTTTGTAATGAATTCTCCCTCATTATGAAAGTTCTCATCCTGAAATTTGAAACTGGACTTCTTTTCCCTTGGAGTAAGAGGAGGAGGAGTGAGAAGAAGGTCTGTCTGTTAGTGGAGAGTTCTGCCTTAACTCAGAGCCAAAGGCTTCATACATTCATATATTGTTAAGGAGTTGGGATGGAGCTTAGATATGATCCAGTTCCAACCCCCTGCCCTGGGCAGGGACCCCTCCCACCAGAGCAGGTTGCTCAAGGCTTTAGCCAACCTGGCTTTGAACACTGCCAGGGTTGGGGCAACCACAGCCTCCCTGGGCAACCTGTGCCAGTGTCTTACCACCCTCACAGGGAAAACTTTTTCCTGATATCTAATCTAAATTTCCCTCTTTCAATTTCTCCCCATTGCTTCTTGTCCTGTCACTGCAGTTCCTAACCAAGAGTCTGTTTGCAGCTTCCCTGGAGCCCCATCAGCTCCTGGCAGGTTGCTTTGAGGTCTCCACACAACCTTCTGAAGCTGGGGCTGAACTTTGGGGCAGCCACCACGTCCTGTTCCAGTGTCTCACCACCCTTAGAGTAAAACACTTTTTCTCACATACAACCTAGAGTTTCCCTCCTTCAGTTTGAATCCCTTACCCCTTGTCCTATCGTTGCAGTTCCTAACAGAGTCTCTCTCTGCCTCCTTGTAGGCCCTTCAGATATTGAAAAGTTGCTCTGAGGTCTCCACGCAGTCTTCTCTTCTCCAGACTGAACAGCCCCAACTTCCTCAGCCTGTCAGGGAAGGGAAGATGCTCCAATCTTCTTATCAACTTTGTGGCCTCCTCTGGACTTGCTCTAATAGTTCCATGTCCTTCTCATGTTCACCAGAGCTGTGTGCAGCACTCCAGGAGAGGCCTCACCCGCAGAGCAGAAGAGGAGAATCACCTCCCTTGACCTGCTGCTCACACTCCTTTGGCTGCAGCCCAGGACTTGGTTGGTTTCTGGGCTGTGAGTGCTCACTGAATTTCTTGCAGAAACTTTACCCTCAAGTCCACAATCTTCATACCCTTATTGTACCTGCTCTTCCAGCTCTCATATCTCAAATGATGGGGAAAGGAGGCCAAGTGCCTCTGTTCTGACAACCAGCACTGCTGTTACTTTTGAGTAGAGGATGACACTGGAGAAGTAAACTCCTAGCAGCATTCCAGTGAGCCCCTTAAGAGACAAGACAAGCACAGCCTGTGGCCAAGACCTACTTCAGCTCTTCTTCCTGGCCACGTAACAGCCGAGAGCATTGCCAACATAATCACTGTGCTGCCAGTTCTTAGCTTGTCTTGAGCTGTTGAGAATTAAATGCCTTTTCAATCAAATTCTCTTCTGGAGTGATCCCTTTATGGGAAAGGAGAAGTTACTTAAGGGCTGTGCTGCTGTGCCTGTTGGAAACACTGACCAAGCATCGCTCAGGCCATTAATAGAGCTAAAGCCTGATGTGCTCAGGGACCTCTGAACGAGATCAGATTAATTTGCTAAAGGTGGAAAGGCTCTGGCTGCTTTAATCTGGCTCCATTGCAGCAATTGAAATGAAGAGAGCAGTTTCCTGTGCCTGCTCCAAGGTTCTTCCACCTCATGGAGAGCAGAAAGCTCCTGCAGAAGGATGTTCATGGATGTCTGTGCTCAGCATTGCGTAGGTGAGGCTGCCTTGAGTATGATCCTGATTTGTTCACCTTTAAATGCTTAAAGTTTGATTCAGTGGCACAGATTGCCAGGAAAAGCTGTGCTTGCCCCATCCTTGGCAGTGTTCAATGCCACTGATGGAGCACTGAGAAACCTGCTCTAGTAGAAGGTGTCCCTGCCCATGGCAGAGGGTGAAACACGATGAACTTTAAGGTCTCTTCCAACCCAAACCAGTGATTCTATAATTAGCTCAATAATCCTTGCCCATAGGCACTAATAGGTCTATTTTTTCCCTGAGTACATCCACAGGGAGATCAAAAGGCCTTGAAAGGTTGTAGTTTTAAGGCTACTTTGCTCAACTGCTCACATTCACAGGAGAGGAGGGGGTTTGCCTGGTTGTAGACACACGCAGATGGTTATACAAGTTGCTCAAAGGCTTGCAAAGCTTTCCGTTTATTTGGGATGGATTTCTAATTATCGGAGCAATCCACTCGTGTCCTGAGGTGTTATTACTTGTCCCTAACTCTGGGATCAATATGTTTTTCATAACAAAAGGTGTATTTCATAGGATCGTCAAGGTTGGAGGAGACCTCTAAGATCATCAAGTCCAACCTGCTGTCACCAGGGAGTTGTGCAGTGCTGGCACAACGTGATTTCATAACGCG
>NW_008666809.1:40071-40905 GCF_000695815.1 Acanthisitta chloris | reverse complement strand
ACACTGCTCTTAGGCCTGACCAAGATACCCTTGGCCTCCTTGGCCACCTGTGCACACTGTTGGCTCACAATGAGCTGTGCCACCAGCACTGCCAAGTCCTTTGTGACCAACACCTCTGTCCCGACTCCTCCCCCAGCCTGGAGCTGCTTGGGGCTGTTGTGTCCCAAGGGCAGAACCAGCACTGAGCCTTACTGACCCTCATGCAATTGTCCTCACCCACTGATTATGTCCAGGTCTCTGTAGAACTTTCCTACCCTCAGGCAGGTCCAATCTCACCCAGTTCAGTGTCTTTGCAAATTCACTGAAGGTGCTCAATCTCTATGTCCAAATCATCACAAAAGATGTTTAACAGGACACTGAGGAACATCACTAGTGACAGCCCCAACTGGATTTAGCTCCATTCACCACAACTCTCTGGGCCACCAGGCAGTTTTTTACCCGTGCTTGCCATGTAGGAGTTCCTTATGCCCAAGGGATTGTTCATACATGTTTTTTCAAGCCAAGTACACCCACTTGCAGACCTTCCTGAGCTTCATCCAGCCTTGGGTGCTGGAGTTCTTGGAGGATCACTGTGCAGGAGAACAGAGAGGAGTTTAGTTTCCAAATTGTTTCTTTAAAATCTAACTTGCATCATCATTTTTCCTTGGCTGTGTTTTCCCCCCTGGATTCAGTTGACATGTGCTGAACTCCAGGCTGGAGCTCACTGAGGCCTCTGAGCATATGTACTTCCATGAATAAATTTTCAAGCTTATTAACTGGATTATGCAGCCAGAAAGTATTGAATGGAGAAGAGAAGTAAATGAATGTTTTTGGGTGTCACTGGGGTGTGAAACC
>NW_008666809.1:31926-40046 GCF_000695815.1 Acanthisitta chloris | reverse complement strand
CTGAACCTCAGTGCTGCAGGCAAAGGTCTGAACATAAACTGGAGCTTTCCTAGTTCTTTCGGTGCCTCTCTGTTTGCTCAGTGATGTGATCATTTAGCTTCTGTGTTCATGATGATTTGTTAGGTAGAAATTGCTTTCTGCTAATCAGAGAGTCATTCAGGTTGGACAAAACCTTCAAGACTTGAGTCCAACCTGTGACCTATCACCAGCTTGTGGAGCACAGCAGAGCACTGGTCTGTGTGGCCACAGGTGTGTCTTGCTCAGCCCCAGCACTGCCACGTCCCTCCTCTTAGCCATCTCAAGGGCACAATCCTTGGGAAAAGAAGTGGTAGGTGCAGGGGGGTTAGACTAGATGACCTCTAAAGGTCCCTTCCAACCCAAACTAGTTTATAAACCACTTGTTAAACAGGAGCAAAGTTGAAAGCAGCTAAAAATTGATCCAGAAGTGATTTGTAATGAGTGTGAAATGCTAATTTTATCAGGCAAAACTACCTGGTAAAATAAAGCCTAAGTGTCATTGGAAGAAATCGAATTTGAGACAAAATCTGTCAATGTTTGTTGTCTTTCACCTGTTCTTTAAGCCTTTCAATCTCCCCAGTGGCACCTGAGGAATCTCCTGTGGAAGTGTGAAATGAAATGATTAAGATAATGTATGTTTGGTATGTGTGTCAGGTAAGATTCCTATTTTCAGCTTAGGCTGAGCTCTTAATTAACTGATGAGCTTAAGCAGCTGAGATACAGTAATAGTGCATTTAGTTAATTGGCTCATGTGAAACTTCATCCCTGCCAATAACTGTGACACTGGAATAAATTCAAGCCGTGGGGTTAGATCCTGTAACTAAGCTAATTTAATCATTGGGCATTGGAAAAACACTTAGCAACATGGAGACTTTGTTGTTCATTCCCTCCTGGAATGTGGGAGTGCTGTGCATGGCAGAGGGGACATGGGAAGAAATGCCATGGTGACCCAAGGAGTCCTTGGGAACGTGGAATTGGCCATCTGTCTCCTGTGTTAGACCTTGTGTTACACACACTGTGCCCAGGGTCACGTTGGGATGGAGGGTTTGATGCACCAGAGGCTGATGTTAATTGACTCTGTGGTGAGATGGGATCTGTGCCAACTTCTACAGCTCCTCCCAGGCACGTTGATTTTAGGGGAAACCCAAGAAAGATGGAGAGAGATGTTTTACAAGAGCATGGAATGCGCACTCCTGAGCTCACACACTCACTGGACTAGAAACAATCCACAGCAACACCAGCAGAGGCAATTCCAACCAGGAGGAAGGGCTGGTTCAGCTCCTTACAAGTGCCACACTGTGATGCCCCATCCTGGGAATGTTCCAGGCCAAGTTGGATGGGGCTTGGAGCAACCTGAGCTAGTGGAAGGTGTCCCTGCCCATGGGACAGATGATGGAACTAGATGGCCTTTAAGGTCTTTCCAACCCAAACCAATCTGTGATTCTGTGGATTTCTAGTCTCTCTGTTGGGTTTAAAATTGTGCCATAGTGGTGGCCTAAAAGGGTTTAAATTATCTTGAAACTAGTTCTGAATCTCTGTGGTTCTGACAGGGCTTTATTCTGTTGGGGCACTAGAGCCACAGCTCTTCCCTTGCCCTCCCTTCCTGACCCACTGAGTGGGCAAAGAGCTGCACAACTCATGTTGGATGGAGCTCTGAGCGACCTGGGCTGGTGGAAGATGTCCCTGCCCAGGCCGCTGGGAACACTGGATCTTTCCCTGTATTAACTCCATACTAACAGGTGAGACAGGTCCATTGTGCAGGCACAGAGCAGGGACAGGTCCCACGTCATGGCAATACATCAAGATGAGCACTCAGAGGAACCTGATGCTTTACACTGTTATCTGATGGGGCTAAAGTTTCTCTGTTAACTGAATCGAGGATACAAAAGGGTTTTAGTGCTTTCAAAGTCAAGTTGCTGAGTTGCATTTTTCCTCAGGATGAGATACACAGAGCATTGGGTTTTTTTCCTCTTAGATAAGCTCTGTGCTGCTTCCCAGCTCTTCCTCAGAGAAGAGGCAGCTCAGGGGTGACCTCATGGCTCTCTGCAACTCCTTGACAAGCTTGGAGAGAGGTGGGAGATCTCTCTCCTGCCATGACTGCAGGGAGAAAACTGAAGGGAATGGCCTTGAGCTGAGACAAGGCAGAGTCAGATTGGATGTTAGGAGAAATGTTTTCCCTGTGAGAGTGTTCAGGCCATGGGATATTGCCCAGATGGAGTCACCATCCCTGGAGGTGTTGAAAAGATGTCTGGATCTGGTGTTGGAGGATATGGTTTAGGGCATAGGAGTTCCAGCAGTGACAGATTAATGGTTGGGCTTTGGTGCTCCTCCAACCCTGAAGGTGCTGTGATTCTCACAGCTCTGCTGTGCTCTGTCCTGCACTTGTTTTACATGGGAGATACTGCCTTGGTGCCAAGCCCTCAGTGCAATTGAGTTTTAGCTTAAGCTTTGCTTTGCAGAAGTCAAAAGCAACATGTTCTTTCTGCAGCCTGTCTCAAATGGAATATTTTTCAGGTTGCTGACAGGTTCCTTAATGCTTCTTGTCACAGGCTTTAAAAGAGAGAGTCTAGTTGTGCACTGGAGATGGTGCAGATTAAAGGTCTTGCTGCTTGCACACTATGATTTGGGAATGGGTAAATCTTCCCCCTGTTCTGTCTCCAGCTGAAAACATTCATCTGCCAGAGATAGGAGCAGTTTAAACTCCAGTGCAAACAGTGCTGACAGGTAATTGGGTTGATAGTGTCTGTCCCTTGGAGCTATCTCACCACGGTGTTGCTGCTAGAACTTCATTGTGAGGCTGAAGCTGACACTGAGCAGTCAGTGTAGCTCCTGCTGCTTTTCCTACTGCCTGTGGAAGCAGAAGTTGTGGCTCCAGGATTCCTCTGATGGGATGTGATGGGGACAGATGAGCCTTTGCCCTGTCTGGCAGTGTTGTCTTCATCTATGCTCGTCTCTTGATCGAGGCACTAAGGATGTGGTGACTCCGCAGAGGTGTTCCCTCCCTTAGGCATTCTTCTCTGTCCAGGGAAGATGTATCATGAGCTTAACTGAGATGATCAAGAGCTCTTCTGGTTGTGCTTGCAGCAGGAAGCCTGGAGGGCAGGCAGGGCTCAGGAGCAACCACAGGACTTTGGCAAACTAATAGAGTCCCAGTATGGTATGGGTTGGAAGGACCTTAAAGATCATCTCGTTCCACCTCCTGCCATGGGCAGGGACACCTGGAGCCCCTGCAGATCCTGGCAGTTTGCTCTGATGTCTCCACACAACGTTGTCTTCTCCGGGCTCAGCAGCCCCAACTCTCTCAGCCCTCCCTCATGGTGAGCCCCAGTGAGCAGCATCTGGGAGACACAGAGCTCTGTGCCTGGTTGGCTCTGAGCACTGTGATGACACAAATGATTGATGGACCCTCAGTTCCCCAGAGGGAACACATGCATCATTTAGCACCAGCACATGGTGTGTCTGGCAGGAGGCTCACGTGGGAGCTCAAGCCTGGCTTGAAAGGATGGGGATCAGCCTGCTGTGTCCCCCTGGATCTTCTCCTTCTCCACCTGATTGGGTTATTTCTTCCTTTCTCCATTCCCTTTCAGGCAGGAGAAAGGGGAAACAGCCCCAGGGCTGGCTAGGGGGTTTAATTCTTGTGTGCAGATGTCTCTGCTAGCTTTGCTGCTCTAACAGGCTTCACACCCCAAGTTTGCTCCTGGTCTGGCTCTACATGAATTGCTTTCCCTGCCCCTTTAGCATGTGGCTCTGAGTCTGTGCCCTGATGGTTTAGTAAACATCTCTTTAAAGACAGAACCTGAATTTCTATCAGGAAATGTAGTTTTTCCTTGTGGTGTTCAGTTGACCTTGCCCAGGCTCCTGGCAGGAAAAGCCTAAAGCTTAACTTAGTTTCAAGCATTGTCTTTATATCTGTATATCCCTCTCCCTCTTCCTCCCTCTCTTCCTCTTCCTCTCTCCCTCTTCCTCTCTCTCTCCCCCCCTTCCTCCCTCTCTCCCCACAGCATTTGGAAAGCTCACCCAGGAAATATTACCCTGCTCTAATGCTCCCAGGATTGCACTAATTGCTATTTCCTTTAGTTTTCATGTGAAATCCTGGTGCTCCTTCAGTTCCCCCAGAGGAAAACCTTCTTGTTCCATGAAATCTTTTCATTCCTTAGCCTTTACTACTGTCCACCAACACTTCCTTTCCAAAGTCCTTTTCTTCCCCTGCAAAAAGTGCAACCTCCTCAAGCAATAAAACTGCTGCAAACTAGCAATAAGCAGATAAGGTTCTGCCACTTGCCTCTTGTTGGGTGAGTCTGTGCTGCTTAATGTCATTTAGTGTTGGGTAAGCCTGAGCTGCTTAATGCAATTCCAGTTGCTGCTCCCTGAGTTTCCCTTTGCCCCATCCCTGCTGTCCCTGGTTCTCTGCACTTCTCAGTTGTCCTGACTCTTCCCACACTGTTGTAATTGAGCTTCTGGAAGGATTACAGCAGAGAATGATGCAAAGAAAGTGTTTAAAATGAACTGTTTATAGATATCGTTACCAAATTCCAAGATCACTTATGAGGAAATTGAAGAAAAATGGATTTCAAATGAGACTTATTTGATAAAGTAGAGAACTGCTCAGTGGTTGTGGGGAGAGAGAAACCCTTGGGACTATTACTAGAAGAAACTTTAGAGGTAATAAATTGTTATTTGCATTTCATTTATTGCAGAAAAAGACTTTGTTAGCAACTGATCCTCAACAGGGAAGAAATTTTATGTAGAAAATATTTTTGATGAGGAGTTCAATTTGGGTAACACTTAGTTTAGCTTCTTCTGGTTGTCTTCAGATCATTCAAACACCCTTTGCTGTTTCCCAAACTGATCTCCCAGGCAGGATATCCTTCCCCCACTGCAGCTATAAGTGTTTACAGCTCAACTAACCAAACAGGACCTGTGTGCCATGTTCTCCTCACTACCCTCGGCCTCTGCAAGTCTTGGGCTCTCTTGTTTCTCTGGTGGCTTAGCATTTCTGTCCTCCCATGGAGCCTGACAGTCCTCAGATCCCATCTTTTCCACTGGGAACAGTTTCTGAACATGTGTCTCCTCATTCCCATTCAGACAGTGGTGATCCTTTTACTCTTCCTTCAGCACTTCACCAGCTCCTCCTGTTCCATCTTTCACACAATCATTGAGTTTGGAAAAGAGCTCCAAGATCAAGTCCAACCTGTGACCCATCACCGCCTTGGCAACTAGACTAGAGCACTGAGTGCATGTCCCATTGTTCCTTGAACTCGTCCAGGGATGGTGACTCCACCACCTCCCTGGGCAGCACATTCCAATGCCTGACTGCCCTTTTCATGGAGAAATTCCTCTTGATGTCCAAACTCACCCTCTCCTGGCACAGCTTGAGGCTGTTTCCCCTTGTCCTGTCCCTTGCTCCCTGGGAGCAGAGCCTGACCCCACCTGCTGCACCTCCTGGCAGGGAGTTGGAGAGAGCAGAAGGTCCTCCCTGATCCTTATTTTCTCCAGGCTGAGCCCCCACAGGTCCCTCAGCCCCACATGACTCACTCTCCAACCCCTTCCCCAGCTCCATCCCCTTCTCTGGACTCTTCCAACTCCTCAATGTCTCTTTTGCAGTGAGGGGCCAGAACTGGACACAGCACTAGAGGTGCCTCAGCAGTGTGAATACTTTGAACCCTTCCCTATATCTTCTAACTCATGCCCCACTGACTGAGGCCCTTCCATGCCATCTCAGTGCATGTCGCTAGTTCTGTGTCCATCTTTCTACACATCACCAGGGATGTGGGAGCACAGCCAAGCCTTGTTGTAGCTCCACACAGGGCTGCAGGTGGCTACATGGAGATCCACAGCTTTGGGCCTTTAGTCTTTAAATGGTTCATGTCCAGTGCAGGTAGCTCCTCCTGGGGACTGCAGTGGTGGGTTCTCCATGCCCTGGGTGGGCTGTATGAGCACAGAAACTCATCTAGCACATGCTTTGACCAAACTGGGACAGTTTCCTCCACCTCTTACATGAGCAGTAAAAAGGCTAATGCTACAAGCAACATATGCTTCTGTTTCGAAGGGAAAGGAAGGAACTCCCTGTGGAGTTAACATGCCAAATTGTATTCCTGATGTTATTTTTAGAAATAGGTGAAAGATACTGGAAGAAATATCTCTCTTGAAGGAGTGGGGTGGGAGGGAAAAACTCATGTAGGGCTGACTGGCAGCAAAGGAGATGTTCCCCAAATCCTTCAGAGTTCAGAATTGTAGAGTCATCAAGGTTGGAGGACATCTCTAAGATAATTTCCAGGTTGGATAAAACCTTGAGCATCCTATTCTGGTGGGAGGTATGCCAGGGCTGGGGGTTGGCACTAGATGACCTGTCAGGTCCATTCTAACCCCTAAGATTCTATGATCATCAAGTCCAACCTGTGACCAGGACTTGACACTCATACAGTTGTCCTCAGCCACTGATAAGTCAGTCCAGATCTCTCTGTGGAGCTTTGCTACCCTCAGGCAGATCCACACTCACACCCAGCTCAGTGTCATCAGGAAATGTCCTGAGGGTGCTCAATCCAGACCATCAATAGAGATGGTAAACACAACCTGCTCCAATACTGAGGCCTAGGAAGCATCACTAGTGACAACCCCAACTGGATTTAGCTCCAGTTGGATTTAGCTCAGTTGCTGGAGGTAATGCTGGGCTGTTACAAGGACCGGATCCTGGGGGTTGTCTTCCAGGGTTATCTGCCTGGTCAATAAGTGAGGAGGAGGAAGATCTACTTCACACTTGAAGCAGATGTCCACCTGCCCTTCTCCAGAGGCTCTGAGCTGTCTGGTGGCTCCTTCAGCTTGTTGTACCTGATTTGACAGCAAGACCTCTGAGGCAGGAATGTTATCCAATTTGCTTATGGACTGCTGTAGTTGCTGGGTGTATAAACCAGGAATTCGGAGAGCTTTAGCTGGGTATTGGCTTTTAGGATGAGATTCTTGTGTTTCCCAGCTGCTCCTGCTCATCTGCTGTGCCTCAGAGGAGGCAGCAGGGCTGTGATCCACAGTGCGACCAACACAACCAACACAGCAGCTGTTTGAAAAGAGCTTCCACAGAGACATTTTGTGACATTCTGTGCAGAAACTGGTTTAAATAGCCACATTTAGCTGCAGAAGCTCAGGCAAGAAGCAGAGCTAACCTCACTGATCGCACTTCTTCGATGGGAAGCTGCAGGGAAGGGGAAGCAAAGCACACAATTCAGGTTGGAAAACAGGCTGAAAGGACTGGAGAAATACATTTTTCCTTCTGAAAAATAAGGCTTGGGATTTTGGCAAGAGCTGAGTGGGTCAGACAGTAGGAGCTACCTCGAGGATCCCGGGGTGGTGCTCTGCCTGGGAAGGGAAACATGTTATGTGCTGCTAAATCCTGCAGATGGGCTGGAAACAGCCTAAGGCTTGTCTGCCACTCATTGTAGGTCACTTGGAGGTATTAAACAGAAGCATTTAGGTTGGAAAAGACCTCCAAAATCATCCAGTCTGACCTGTGACCCATCACCACCTTGGCAACTAGCCCAGAGCACTGAGTGCCACGTCCAGTTGTTCCTTGAGCACCTTCAGGGATGGTGTCTTGATGATCTTGGAGGTTTTTTCCAGCCTGAATGATTCTCTGAACTTCTTGTGGCCTGAGGACAACTGCATGAGCGTCAGTAAGGCTCAGTGCTTATCCTGCCCTTGGGACACAACAGCCCCAAGCAGCTCCAGGCTGGGGGAGGAGTGGGGACAGAGGTGTTGGTCACAAAGGACTTGGCAGTGTGATGAGATGATCTTGGAGGTTTTTTCCAGCCTGAATGATTCTCTGAACTTCTTGTGGCCTGAGGACAACTGCATGAGCGTCAGTAAGGCTCAGTGCTTATCCTGCCCTTGGGACACAACAGCCCCAAGCAGCTCCAGGCTGGGGGAGGAGTGGGGACAAAGGTGTTGGTCACAGAGGTTTTTTCCAGCCTGAATGATTCTCTGAACTTCTTGTGGCCTGAGGACAACTGCATGAGCGTCAGTAAGGCTCAGTGCTTATCCTGCCCTTGGGACACAACAGCCCCAAGCAGCTCCAGGCTGGGGGAGGAGTGGGGACAAAGGTGTTGGTCACA
>NW_008666809.1:10731-31597 GCF_000695815.1 Acanthisitta chloris | reverse complement strand
TCCCTGGAGATACTTGAGAGGCATCTAGATCTGGTGCTGGAGGCTATGGTTTAGGGGTTGCAGCAGTGACAGGTTAATGGTTGGATTTGATGCTCTTGGAGGTCTCCTCCAACCTTGATGGTTATATGACTCTACCCTTCTTTGGACTGCCCAGCACCCCTTGAGTATCTGTGAGCTATTGGAGCAACAACAACCTAACTTACTGTGGAGTGTCCCTAAGGTGCTGATCCTTTAACAAGTAAACTCTTAATGGTTTCCACATTCCCTCCTAAATCAATCTCTTGCCAAAAACATCACCCAGTGCCATCTACTGAGACAGCAGCTTCGAGTGTTGCCTCAGAGAGAATGTGTCTTCTTGCATGTAGGAAACAATTGCTGTTTGCAAGGAGGATATTAATAATTCCTTACTTATGTTGAAGTGATGTAAGATGAAAAATTAATGTGGATGTTGCTTTCCCTTCCAGATCTTGAGAGCTGGTTGTGCCTCTGATGTGTATGGTCTTTGAATGAAGTCAGTGTTTTCGTTTGAGCTCTGGTTTGCTTCCAAAGTGAGGAACAGCAAACTGACACTGTAGAGACTTGACAAAGTGTTTCAGACTGGTGATGTTTGTTTCTTGATGAGCCTTATTAACAGGAAAGGCAGAGTCCTTTGATGTGGTCCAAAGCTTTGATTGGAGAATTTCATGTAGTGATGTTTTGCTTCAGTGACTAAAACACAAGGTGGCAAATGAAGTAGTTGGGGCCTTTTACACATTATTAGGTTCTTTACATGTCTTGAGTTTCTTGTGTCCCTTTTGCTGCACTTACAGCTAGAGAGATGAGTGTTTCTTGAGGGGAGGCATAAAGCTTTGAGGGATTCTTGAAGCACTTCTAAGACATGGTAAACACACTAAAACCCTCTTAAATCCTCACTTGTGATGAAGCCAAATTGTGTTTAAAGGCTTAGAACTGGAATCGTGGAATCATGGAATGTTCAAGGTTGGAAGAGACCTCTAAGATCATCCAGTCCAACCATTAACCTGTCACTGCTGCAACCCCTAAACCCTAAACCATCTCCTCCAGCAGCAGATCCAGATACCTCTTAAACACCTCCAGGGATGGTGATTCCACCACCTCCATGGGCAATATTCGAGTGTCTGAGCACCTTAACGGGGAAAATGGCTGGCTGGCTTGGTAGAGTTCATTTGAGGCATTTGCAGAGTGACTTTCTTCCCCCACCCTTCTTCCCAACTTGAAAACAAAGACTTTTATCACTGGGTTTATCAGTGCTGTCTGTGCAGGAAGGATCCTATCTCAGGGGGAAGTTATTTGAGGCTGTAGGAGCTCTGGCACTAGTCTCTCCCCTGCTATTCTTATCTAGTGAAGAGCAATAAACTGGGGTGGTGTCTTGGGGGGAAGCAGGGAGTGAAATGGCCTTTGGTAGCTTCCTCCCTGGATAACAGGCAGACAGAGCCATGTGCAGGCAATGCCACTGGGATTAAGGGAAAAGAACAGGCTCAGGGGTGAACTCATGGCTCTCTCCAACTCCCTGACAGGGTTGGAGAGAGGTGGGGGATGTCTCTCCTGCCATGGCTGCAGGGAGAGGACTAGAGGGAATGGCCTTGAGCTGAGCCAGGGCAGAGTCAGATTGGATGTTAGGAGAAATGTTTTCCCTGTGAGGGTGTTCAGGCACTGGGATATTGCCCAGGGAGGTGGTGGAGTCACCATCCCTGGAGGTGTTCAAGAGGCATCTGGATCTGGTGCTGGAGGATATGGTTTAGGGGTTGCAGCAGTGACAGGTTAATGGTTGGACTTGATGGTCTTAGCGTTCTCCTCCAACCTTGCTGAATCTCTAAGTGCCTTTAACCTGCTTTCATAATTAATGCCTGGGGAGCAGGAGAGGCCCCTGGGGGAGGAATTAGCATTCATTGGACGTGCAAACAGCTGTTAGCTACAGTAGAATGGAAAAAAAGATGCCCACTGACCCACATTCCTTCCAGAGTCCTGTTCTGCCTGGCTGAAATCTTCTTGCTCCCACTGCAAAGCCTTAATAAGAGAACAATTAATGTGCTTTCCCACATCTGTGTTCACCATTTCATCCTAGAGTGCTGAATACATGCCGGGCTGGCTCCCTCCATTGTTCTGGGCTGCACCAGCAGCATCTCCAGCCTCTGGGTGTGCTCAGCCCAGACTTGGACTGGGAAGCACCAGGCCCTGCCAGGAAACTTGGTGTTTTGTAAACACTTGGGTTTGCTGCTCTGAAATGTGTTAAATGGTCAGCACAGCTTTGGAAAGCAACTGGAAGCAATTTCATGGAAGGAAGCCCATGGAAACAACAAGCAAGCAATGTTTGTGGGCACTTGAAAGGATTCAGGAGTTGATTAGTGTTGGGTTCTGCAGGGGATGGGGAATACGAGCTGGAGTCAGTGAGTGTGTGCCAGGCAGTTCTCATTTGGGACTTTGAATTAGGAGCTGACTTTGTTTCCTTGCAAATATATCCTCCAGAGGAGGCCCCAAGGTGATTTGAGGGATGATGGAGGGAGTGAGCAAAGGCTGAGAGGATTGGGGTTGTTCAGCCTGGAGAAGAGAAGCTTTGGGGTGACTTAATTATGGCTTTCCAGTGACTGAAGGAGCTACAGAGAGACTATTGACAAGGGCCTGGAGGGACAGGACAAGGGGGAATGGCTTCAACTGACAGAGAGCAGGATGGGGGGGATATTGGGAAGAAATTCTTCCCTGTGAGGGTGGTGAGACACTGGTCCAGGTTGCCCAGGGAGGCTGTGGCTGCCTCAACCCTGGCTGTGTTCACAGCTAGGTTGAATGAAGCCTTGAGCAACCTGCTCTGGTGGGAGGTGTCCCTGCCCAGGGCAGGGGGCTGGGTCTGGATGATCTCTAAGCTCCATTCCAACTTCTAAAATTCTATGATTGTATGAAATGGAGGAAGGAAATTAAATGGACGGAGGAAATAGAGGAGGAAATGAAGGAAGGGAAGGAAATGGAGTTATAACTCTTTAGGGAGAAATTCTTCCCGGTGTGCACTGAATTTTGTTCTCTTCTTTTTCTTTTTCTCTTTCTCTCCAACAGAAGTTGAGGTAATCCTTTGCTCAGCTAAATGAATGGAAATGGTTTATAAGAGTCCTGGCAGTGCTGAAAGTCAGAGTGAGCAGATAGCCAACTTGGAGCCTGGGGGGAGAAGGTGATGCCTTAGAGGAGAGGGATTGCAAGGCAACTTCAGCTCTGTAGATCCTAAAGAGGAGAACCAGAGATCTATTAATTCAGATTATTCAGTGATTGCTTCAGTGATTTTATGCTGTTATTGGTCTTAATTCCCTTCCTGTCTCTCCCCCAGTTGCCCTTGGCCGTAACCAGCCCCTGAAGAAGGAGAAGCCCAAATGGAAGAGTGACTACCCCATGACGGACGGGCAACTGCGCAGCAAGAGGGATGAGTTCTGGGACACAGCTCCAGCCTTTGAGGGCCGCAAGGAGATCTGGGATGCCCTCAAGGCTGCGGCTCACGCCTTCGAGAGCAACGACCACGAGCTGGCACAGGCAATCATCGATGGGGCAAACATAACACTACCACATGGTAGGTTTGGTTGACATGGATGAGGTCTGGGAGAAGGGAAACAGAAGGTGAAGACAAATGTGGTTTCATAGTGTGTATGTTAAGGGGTTGGAATGGAGCTTAGAGAGCATCTAGTTCAAACTGCCCTGGGCAGGGACACCTCCCACCAGAGCAGGTTGCTCAAGGTTTGATCCAACCTGGCTGTGAACACTGCCAGGGTTGGGGCAGCCACAGCCTCCCTGGGCAACCTGTGCCAGTGTCTCACTACCCTCATAGGGAAAACTTCTGCCTGATAGCTAATCTAATTTTCCCCCTTTCAATTTCTCCACATTGTCCCCTGTCCTGTCCCTGCAATTCCTAACCAAGAGTCCCTCTGCAGCTTCCCTGGAGCCTCTTCAGATCCTGGCAGGTTGCTCTGAGGTCTCCACACATCCTTCTCTTCTCCAGGGTGAACAGCTCCCTGCTCTCTCATAGGGGAGAGCTATATGCAGCACTCCAGTTTTTAACCCACAGATCAGCTGAGACACAGATGCAGGAGTTGATAACACTCATATTTCACTCTGGACATCTTCCTAGTTGGAGTTTCAAAGCAAAATCCTGTTGGTGTGTAAAGGGACCAAGAAAATGTGCCTTTCTCTGGGTGCTTCAGTTTGAATGATGATGTGGCCCATAGGTAATGCACAATTTGTGGCTTATCTTTCCAGGCAACACTTGGGACTTGCTGTAATCTCTAGAAACACCTGAATGCTCAGAGGAACAACTTCCTTAACAAGGAGAACTCAATTTATGTATGAGACAGGTTTAACTGAACACAATTACCTTTCCCTGTGGTCTCTTCCTCTCTTCTCAGGGCTTACCAAGCCCATATCCCTCAGCCCTTCCCCATCTGGGCCTTTCCTTTGCTGCCCTTGTTGCCCTTGGCTGGACTCTCTCCAGTGCCTCAATGGCCCTTGGGCAGTGAGTGCCCAAAGCTGAGCACAGCACTGAGCTGTGACCTCCCCAGCACTGAATTCCAAATACACAGAATATTCTGTATTTTTGTCCCAAATCTCAAGTTTAGGAATGATTTTTTTCTCCCCACAAAATTGCATTCTATGCTTTATATTCATCTTTCTTCTCATGACACTTGCCTTGTGGCAGCTGTTTGCACAGTTCTCCATGCAATGTGACCTTTCCACTAGGAGAGAAAGCTACTTCTTTTAGCAATTCAAGTCGTTCTTAGTCATCAGGCATTGTTAGTGCCATGCATGAAGAGATGCTGAATAAAAGCCCTTCCATTTGTGGCCTCAGTAGTGCCTTTTCTCAGCACACTCAGTGTCTCTTCAGGCAGGTAGAACAAATAAACTGTTCTTGTGCTGAGTGACACCAACAACCTCTGTGGGTTTTTAAACTCAAAACTCATCTTGTGCCAGATTTAAAGAGAGGGGAAAATAGCTGTGAGGAAAGCACAGACTCAACCTGAGCAGCACATTTCCCTTCAGCTCCCGTTTGAAGGAACAACACTGAACACCCAAGGAGACTCTCCAGTGCTCCCATGTCTACCAGGGTTTCTGGTAGACCAGAAGACCAAATTGCACTTTGGCATTGAGGTGTTATTTCGGGAGGATTTGGATTTGCACAGAATCATTGAGGTTAAAAAAGACGTGGAAAGGCGTGGAAAGGGCTGTCAGGCATTGGAATGTGCTGCCCAGGGAGGTGGTGAAGTCACCACTCTTGGAGGTGCTCAAGGAACAACTACACGTGGCACTCAGTGCTCTGGTCTAGTTGGTAAGATGGTGATGGGTCACAGGTTGGACTGGATCGTCTTGGAGGTCTTTTCCAACCTCAATGATTCTGTGCAAATCCAAATGCTTCCTGAAAGAGCCTGAATGCCAGTGTGCAATTTGGTCTTCTGGTCCACCAGAAACCCTGGTAGAAACTGCTTTGGAGCAGTGAGGAGAGAGGACTGGGAATAAGGAGAGGGGACTGGGAATGAGGACTTGAAGTGAGGAAAGGAACTGGGATTGAGGCCTGAGAGCCAGAAGAGAGGACTGGGAATGAGGACTGGGAATATGGAGAGGGGACTAGGAATAGGGAGAGGGGACTGGGCATGAGGAAGGATTCACAGCTCCAGATTTTACAGAGCAGGATTTGAGCTTAGCTGATGCTGCAGAAATCAAATTGCCTTTTCCTTCCAGCCCCCCATGGGAAAGGGAGGGGGAAAACCACATCTCTGGTGTGTTCACTTGTCTAACCTGAGTGAGGAAGACTCTGAGCAGTGTAATTTTTCTGCTGGAGCCTTTTGCTGTCTGTTGTGGCTAAAAATAACAGGGCAGAAGCCTTAAATAAATAAATAAGCTTGTGGGATGGGCTTAGCACTTCTCAGCTATCTTGGGTGACTCTGTGGGATGGATTTAAAAATAGAAATAACCTTATCTCCAATTTATGCTTCTTTTTTTTTCCCTCTCCTGATGCCTTAAAGTAGCACATCCTCTATATTTTATTAATGAGCCCATTTCAGTGTGATGAAGAAGAGTTTTACATGCTCAGCTAGCAAACAGGAAATGTTGGAGTGTGGAGTACGTTATTAGGATGTTGGTGTTGAGCTGAACTTGCCCTGAAAGTGGTTAATATTAATTGCAATCTGACTGGGGTTAAGTGGAGTTGTTACACTTCAGGCTAGGACACTTAAGCTGCTGTACAAGAGTTACCAGTATTGGATTTAACTCCTTTAGTGCAGTTGGGATGATAAAAGAGACTCTGTGGGAAGCAGTGGCTTGTGCTGGGAAGCAGTTAAGGTCTCTGGGCCTTCAGACACAGCTCTGGGCCATAAAACACAGCTCTTGTGGCTCTCAGCAGCTTTCCCTGGCAGCACAGGCTCTTTGTGGCCAAGTACAACTGTCCCATTTGCTGTGTGTGCAGCACTTGAGCCCATGGAAAGTGAAGGGTTGTGTGTTTAACTTCAGTGCTGGGGAGGAGGAAGGGAAATTACTGAGCTTTTCTTGCTGTGAATAGAGAATTTGCTTCTCCTTTGGGGGAAATGTTAAATAGAAACCTCTCAAAAGCTTCCAAACAAAGAAACCCTCAAAGCCAAGAAAGCAGTGTGGGGAAAGGGTTTTACCTCTGCTGTTTGCCTCAGCTCAGCCACAAGCTGCTAATTCCAGCAACACTCTTGTCCACATTGAATTACATGATCATTGAGGTTGGAAAAGACCTCCAAGGTCATCAAGTCCAGCCTGTGACCCATCGCCACCTTGTCAGCTAGAGGAGAGTACTGAGTGCCATGTCCCTTTGTTCCTTGAACCCTTCCAGAGATGGTAACTCCACCACCTCCCTGGGCAGCACATCCAATGCCTGACAGCCCTTTCAGTGAAGAAATTCTTCCTGAGCTATAACTACACATCATTCTGTGATATTTGCTGCCTTTGGGCCTAATGTTTCTCTGCACTCAAGAGCAGCTTTTACTGACTGTGCCTGCAGTGCTGCATCCCTTGTGCATCTCCTTCCCACTGTGTGTGCTGAGCTCTCTGAGCTTGCTACTGTCTGGAAAGTCACGTTACCTCATGAACCTGCTGTCCCTGAGGGCTCAGCTGTGTCCTGGTGCAGCACCAGGGTTTGATGGACCATTTCCTGGGAGGGTAGTGAGACACTGGCACAGGTTGCCCAGGGAGGCTGTGGCTGCCCCAACCCTGGCAGTGTTCACGGCCAGGTTGGCTAAAGCCTTGAGCAACCTGTTCCGGTAGGAGGTGTCCCTGCCCAGGGCAGGGGTTTGGGGCTGGATAATCTCTAAGCTCCACTGCAGGCCCTTGGCATGCTATGATCAGCATGCACATACTCATCAGGTTTGAGTTGTGGGTGTTCTAAGGCTTAACCAGTACTATGTGAGCACTTAGAGTTGTAGTTAATCAGGAAAGTTCCCTGTTCTGTGTTGACAACTCCTGTTTCATTCTATGTTGCCAAAACCCTCCATTTATTAACTCCACTTACTGGATGCTGCTAAAAACCTCCCCATGAGCTGTCACTGTGCACTCCCAGCCCAGAAACTCAACCATTAGTATTTAAAATTGCAGAGTAATTCAGAAATGCCTCCAACAGAATCACCCAGTAGATGTTTACCACTGCCCATTTCATCTCTGGCTCCTCTGAAATAGCTCCAGAACTAAGAGCTGTGTCGTTTTTGCTGTGACAGGTGTGAACAGCAATGTAGCCGTCCATGGGCTCCTGCCCTGGGCTTCTGCCAAGCACTGAGACACACCAACTCATTTTCCAAATCCAACTCATCTTCCAAATCCATTTCCTGGAGCAACTCTGTGCATGCACCTTCTCCATCCTCAGAAAGCACCTCCTGCTGCTGAGAAATCTGCACTGCTCTCACTGTTTCACTTCTGCTCAGGTTCAGTAATCGCTTTTTCATTAGAAGGCCTCATCTAAATTAGAGATCTCCAAGCAGTGGCCTCCAGGCTGTGTGTTCCCTGCTGGGACACTGAATTAAACCTGCTGCAGCTGCTTGGAGGCATTTGGCAGGGGGGAAGCAGCTCCTCCTCTGCTGTCTCTTGTTGTCTCATGGCATTTTCTGTGTTCATCCTTGAGCTGAACACCTGGAAAAGTGGCTTATTACTCTTGGGAAATGCCATGTTGGTGTCTGTGAAGAACATGTTACTCTGCTGTGCTTCACCTGATTCCTGCTCACCTTGAAGCAGAGCCTGTTACCTCAGCAGCCTCCTCAGGGCTGCAATGAAGCTGATGCTTTCCATCATTTCTGCTGTGATTAATGTCTTTTAAATAGGTTCCCAGCCTCCTTTCTGAGGGATGGCTGAATTACCATGTTCTCTTCAACTGCAGCATTGAACCAAAGCATCAGGACAGAAAGCAGTTGTGGCTGTCTGAAGTCTTTATATATTTAAGTGCAGGTTAGGAACTCTCAACCCTTCAAACCAAACCTCACTTAGTGCTACGTCCTACAGTTGTTTGCCTTAAATATCTCTAACTTCTGCTCTTGTGTGTTTTGAAAGGTATTTTGAGGAGCTTTGTCAACATCATTGCTTGGCCTCTTCTCAAGTCTCTTCCCCTGGAGCTCTTGCCCATCCTTTTCCTGCCTTTGCTTTCAGTTTACTTTGCTGCTGTGGGTGCAGAACAGCTTTTTGTTCTAACCAGCGATGTGTGACCAGGAAATTGCAGTTAACTCCTTCAAGGGGAAAAAACCACCAACAAAACCAAACCATCAAACCAAAACTGTCTGTCCATAATGGCCATGAAATGCTCGAACAAACCCAAACTTGAGGCAGAAGAACATCTCAATTTCTTCATACAATAAGCTGCTTGTTCATCGATGTGTTGTAGACCTTCCAGACAGGAATATGTCAGGTTTAGGTGGATAATAGTCCTCTGGTATCTGATAGTGGTCAGGACATCATGCCTAGTTTCTTAGATAGTTCCCAGGAGATGACATTTACTCCATCATTAGCCTCTTACCCATTTCTCTGCTGAATCTCCTTCCTCTGCCCTGCTGTCTGCTAGGAGAATGAGAAGTATGAAGGGTTTAAAATTGGAAATGCCAGTGGAAGCTGATGAAGAGTCTCCTCACTGAAGGCTTCTCCCTCTAGCCTGGCAACCTTTTGGGGCAGGAAATGGCTAAGGAGACTCACACAATCATTGAGGTTGGAAGAGACCTCCAAGGTCATCAAGTCCAACCTGTGATCCATCACCACCTTGGCAACTAGACCAGAGTACTGAGTGCTACGTCTAGTTGTTCTTTGGACACCTCCAGGGATGGTGAGTGCACCACCTCCCTGGGCAGCACATTCCAATGCCTAACAGCCCCTTCCATGAGGAAATTCCGCCTGATGTCCAAACTGACCCTCCCTTGGCACAGCTTGAGTCTGTTTCCCCATGTCCTGTCCCTTGTTCCCTAGGAGCAGAGCCTGACCCCACCTGCTGCACCTCCTGGCAAGGACTTGGAAAGAATGGAAGGTCCCTCCTGATCCTTATTTTCTCCAGGCTGAGCCCCCACAGCTCCTCAGCCTCATATGACTCACTCTCCAGCTCCTTCCCCAGCTCTATTCCCTTCTCTAGACACCTCCAGCCCCTCAATGTCTCTCTCAGCAAGGTCCCAGAACTGGAGGTGTCTCACCAGTGCCAGCACAGAGGGGACAGTCCCTGCCCTGGTCCTGCTGCCCATGCTAGTTTTGACCCAATAGGCTGAGCCCCCACAGCTCCTCAGCCTCATATGACTCACTCTCCAGCTCCTTCCCCAGCTCTATTCCCTTCTCTAGACACCTCCAGCCCCTCAATGTCTCTCTCAGCAAGGTCCCAGAACTGGAGGTGTCTCACCAGTGCCAGCACAGAGGGGACAGTCCCTGCCCTGGTCCTGCTGCCCATGCTAGTTTTGACCCAATCCGCCATTGGACCTAACAGCCCTTTCCAGGAGAAATTCCTCCTGATGTCCAAACTGACCCTCCCTTCGCACAGCTTGAGTCTGTTTCCCCATGTCCTGTCCCTTGTTCCCTAGGAGCAGAGCCTGACCCCACCTGCTGCACCTCCTGGCAAGGACTTGGAAAGAATGGAAGGTCCCTCCTGATCCTTATTTTCTCCAGGCTGAGCCCCCACAGCTCCTCAGCCTCATATGACTCACTCTCCAGCTCCTTCCCCAGCTCTATTCCCTTCTCTAGACACCTCCAGCCCCTCAATGTCTCTCTCAGCAAGGTCCCAGAACTGGAGGTGTCTCACCAGTGCCAGCACAGAGGGGACAGTCCCTGCCCTGGTCCTGCTGCCCATGCTAGTTTTGACCCAATCCAGGATGCCATTGGACTTCTTGCCCACCTGGGCACACCTGGGCTCATGTTCAGCTGCTGTGGACCAGCACCTCCAGGTCCTTTTCTGCTAGGCACTTTCCAGCCACTGTTCCCCCAGCCTGGAGTACTGCAGGATGTAAGTCCTACCTGAAGTGTGTCACAGAGTCTGGGCAGGACTCACTGGAGCTATTTTAGTACTCCTAAATCTCCCACAGCCTCCTTCAGATAATCCCAGAATCAATCAGGTGGGCAAAGACCTCTGAGACCATCAAGTCCAACCTCTGATCTGACCCCACCACGTCAACAAATACCTTGGGATGGTAACTTCAAGTCACTCCTGAGCCTCAGTGTGTGTTTTTCAGACACACTGACCTCTGGAAAAACACACATTTCGAAGAAGCTTAGTTTTTTGCCTGAGTTTATTTGGCCTTGGAGCTGATAGTTGATTTTTTTTGCTGACAGTTCTCACTGAGAAGCCAACTCGGCTTTGCTTTTTTGCTGATGCATGTCTGAGCCTAGCACAGAGCCCAGCACAGAGCAAGCAGTGTTTGCTTTGTGCTCTTACTGCAAAGAAAACTTGCAACAAAATGAGGTGTTTCCATCCATGTTTTGACTATTAGTCATTACACAGAAATAATGACGTCCCAGAGCTGCCTTTGATGGTTCTGGAGTGATGAAGAAGGTCAGAGCTGCAGCAAGGTCTTGAGTTTTTAACCTCTCTGGGCTCTCATCATCTGTGCAGATCCCCAAAGCCTCTCTTGGTACACATTCAGGGCACAATACAGCTCTGATTAACATGAAATCTTCTATATTTATGCATGATCAATATATTTTGCCTCTTTCATTCCAAAGAAGGTCACTCTGAAGGAGCAGCACCTTGTAGGTGAGGAGCACACAGATTAAAGCAATACTTTCTGTGCTTCCAACCTCTCCTGTCACCTCCTCTAATCCTTCCACCCCTCCAGCCTTGAGCTGGAGTTGTATTTGAGGCTCTGGGTATTCATGTGGGATTGGGGCAGTTTCCTTGACCTCCTTAGAGCCTTTAACAGCTTTCCTGGTTATCCTTGGAGACTGAGCAGGGGATTGCCTGACTTCCACCCTCATTAGCAGCTCTTGGAGAAGCAGGACAGGGGCACAGGTTGGGGAGCAGAATGAGGCAAATGGTCCAGGGCAAACCTTTGCCTAGGTCATTCTGTGTTTCTCTAGCCCCTGTTGCCTACAGTCAGATCATGGGGAGGATTGATTAGCCTTAGACAGGAGTTTTCCACATCTTGTTCTCATTGCTACCTGATGTGGGAGCTCTCCACGCTCCAGAAAAGCCAGAACTGCTATGGTGCTCAGTCCAAGGGTTGTCTCCACTGCTTTGTTAGCTGGAGCTCTAAGAAGTCCTAATCTCACACCAGATTTCCATCCATAGCTACTTGAAGCTCAGACTAAACTGACCCAAATTCCATTTGAGTGGACACTGTGGTGGGCAGGGGATTGTTTGAAGGTTGAGGGCACTGCCCACAGTCACACCATGGAGGTGGAGCAGCTCAAGTTGCTGCAGCACCAGGTTGCCCAAAAAAGTGGTGGATGCTCCATCCCTGGAAGTTTTCTAGGCCAAGTTGGCTGGGGCTTGGAGCAACCTGGGCTAGTGGAAGGTGTCCATGCCCATGACAGGGGGTGGAACTGGATGATCTTTAAGGTCCCTTCTAACCCTAACCATTCTATGATTGCTGTTCATAGGATCATGGAGTCTTTGTAAATGTAGGACTTCAACAGTACTTCTGCAGGCCAAATGGCACCTTCTCTTCTCCTGTTTTGAGGAAGAATAGAGCATTTGTGGCTGAGGAGCAGCAGTGCTAAGTTCTGGTGGCCTTTCTGCAGTAATGGACTTTCACAGTTTGATAGCACATTAAGGAGTTGGAATGGAAGAGCTGCTTTTGAGTACCTTTGAAATGAGAATTATTAAGTGCCTAATCCTCATTATCTCCAAACCCTATTCTGTAAGGAATGTTCTTGGGCCTAAAGGGAGGGTGAAGATGAGAGCAGAGCTGTGCTGTGGCTTAGGATGTAACCTTGCCCCTTTGTTATAGGAGCTTTGTGGTAGTTCAGATTTGCAGGAGCCATGGAAATGTGGTGTGGAAGAAGCAGGAGAAAGAGCTCATATGTGTGGTGTATTATCAAGTGCTTCATCCACCCCATTAATCATTACAGCTGCTCTATTGTTCTCCAGCCATGGGGTAAGGCACAGCCTTGCACGGGGACTCCCAAGCATTGCCCTCTGGAAAATGGGAGAGACACACTTGGGAACTGCAGCACTGAGCTGCTTTGGTTAGTATTCAGTTAAAAAGAGCTTTTTTTTCCTGTTAACTCCTCCCAGTTTGGGCTGGTTTAGGTGAGTTGGAACACAGCACTGTGTGTTGGCAACTGTTAGCCTCGATCTTGTTCGTGTACTGCTCATCACTCTTCGCCTGTCTCATGTGCTGGTGACCTCAGCACACCTTTTCTTCCTATAAAATCCTGTGAAATCAGCAAGTAGTAAAGATGAAGAGGTAGTTCAGCTCTTCTGCCTCAGTCATTGCTCTCTAGGAACTGCTGTGCTCTAGGACCCAGGAGAAGTCTTTGTTTTCATACTGAATTTCAGAAAATACTGATCTATATTGGGTTCAAATCATAGAATCATAGACTGGTTTGGGTTGGAAGGACCTTAACGATCATCTAGTTCCACCTCTGGCCATGAGCAGGGACATCTTCCACCAGCCCAGGTTGCTCCAAGCCCTGTCCAACCTGGCCTGGAACACTTTCAGGGATGGACCAGCCACAGCTTCTCTGGGCAACCTGTGCCAGTGTCTCACCACCTTCACAGGGAACAATTTCATCCTAACATCCAACTTAACCCTCCCCTCTGTCAGTTTGCATCCATTCCTCCTTGTCCTGGCACTCCATGCTCTTGTAAAAAGTCCCTCTCCAAATAATAGATTCCTAGATTGTTAAGGAGTTGGAATGCCCCTTTCATGTGGTTTCTCTGTATGATCCAGCAGTGAAAATTCCAAGTACCAACTCACCCTCTAGGGCTTTGGCATCTCTGCTTGCCCTGGTTGCCTGATGCAGCATCTGCCTGCAGGATCTGGGGAAGGGAAAGCAGTCTGAGTGGGGCTGTGGGATGGCTGTTGTGTTTTCCATGGCTCTGATCACCCTGTCCACTGCAGGGAGGGCACAGTGTTGCCTGCCTGGACCAGGACATTTCTGCACTGCCTTTTCCTCCTCTTTAAGGGATCATCCTTGTTGGCTAGGGAGAACTCTAGTTGCCTAAGTAACAGGAAAAGCTAAAAGAACCCCAATTATTTCCTTCTTTTCTCTCTTTTCTCATCAAAGCTTGGCATTCTTTCCATGTCCCTTCCCGCTGCACAACTTGTGTGGTCCAAGCTGATGTGTCTTGCAGGAAGGATCAGAAAAGTGAGTTTAAATTCTAACAGCAAAGTTGCCAAGGGTTTTTTAGTTGAGATGTTTGATTTCCTGTGTAAGGGGCACTGCAGGCAATGCCTAGTGAGGAGCTGCCATCTGGCTGATGAGATAAACCTTGCTGTGGTGGCTCAACCACTTTCCCTTCCTCTCTCATGATTTGTCTTTGTCTTCACTTGAAATAGCCTCACACTTCCTGGGCCTCCAGGGGTGTTGAGCTGCAGCCAGTGTGACACTTCTTCACCTGCTGCCTTGGAGTTTGTGGCTGTTTAGGACATCCTGAAGGTTGCAGCAGAGCACGATGTTCTCTGAATATCATTTAAGCAAAGCTTTGTGATGCCCTGTGGAAATGAGGTGGCGGAAGGGGACCAAGATGTGTGTGCACAGCTCTGTGTCTAGGTCAAGGGGGTGGAGAGTAAGTCATATGAGGAGTGTCAGAGGGAACTGGGGAAGCTCAGCCTGGAGAAAAGGAGGCTCAGGGGAGACCTCCTCACTTGCTACAACTCCCCAACAGGACATTGGAGCCATATGGGGTTTGGGCTCTTCTCTCAGGCAACCAGTGACAGGACAAGAGGAAATGGCCTCAGGCTGTGCCAGAGGAGGTTCAGTTGGACATCCCCAGGAATTTCTTCATGGAAAGGGCTGTCAGGCATTGGAATGTGCTGCCCAGGGAGGTGGTGCTGGCACCATCCCTGGAGGTGCTCAAGGAACAACTGGACGTGGCACTCAGTGCTCTGATCTAGTTGCCAAGGTGGTGATGGGTCACAGGTTGGACTCGATGATCTTGGAAGTCTTTGCCCACCTCAATGATTCTGTGATTCTTTAGAGGTGAGGACCAACATCTCGTCTCCTTGGAGCTCCAGTTTGGCCTTCAGCAGGCAGAGAGTGCTGCTAAGGAGATGATGCCATTGTAAAGTCTCTTCTGATCACAGTTGTCACCTTCTGTATTTAATCAGCACATCCAGTCTTGAAGACGTTGAGTTAGATGATAGAACTTGAGAGTCTTTGGGATGTTTTTACCACTGTGAGTGGAACAGTGAGACTACTGGTGAGGTTTATAGTCAACTGTTGTTCCATTAACAGTAGCTATAAACCATCTCTCAGCCTGGGATGGGACCAGGGGTTTTACTGCAAGAGGTTTCCTCTCCTGTGTCATTTTTCAGTGCAGCCCTCCCAGTTAGCTGCTGCTTTAGAGGCTTTGTTTTCCTACTGCTTATCTGATTATGCTTCAGCAATGCAGTGTTTATAGCATCTCTCTGACCTCCCTGTTAGCTCAGCTGGGCAACAGAGAAATGGGAAGAAATTCCTTAGCAAGCTCATCCTATTCTGTTTAGAATTCACTCTTTGCTAGGCTGTTCCAGAGGAGGAGCGTCCTTTGGCTTTTGAACAAAGGGACAAGTTTGGCTGCTCTGCTTCAATTTAAAGGCTGTTCAAGTTGGGATTTTCCCCTTTTTTTTAGCAGTAAACTATAGCTATGTATTCCTATGTCCAAAATTTACCACTGTGGCATTTAGCAAAGAGATTGGAGTGAAATGAAGGTTCAAAGACAAAACTGAAGTGAGAGAACATCAGGCTTTAGTGTGGAAGGGACAAAGAACCTTGAAAGGGATGGATGGATCCAGTTCTGATTAAAGCTGGTTAGCTCTGAGATTCATGAAGGAAACAAGACTGGAATGAGTGTATGTATATGTATTTATATATAAATGGTGTATACATATATATATTAATGGTGTATGTCACAGAATCATAGAATTTAGGAGTTGGAATGGATCTTAGAGATCATCCAGCCCCAACCCTCTGCCCTGGGCAGGGACACCTCCCACCAGAGCAGGTTGATCAAGGCTTTAGCCAACCTGGCTGTGAACACTGCCAGGGTTGGGGCAGCCACAGCCTCCCTGGGCAACCTGTGCCAGTGTCTCACCACCCTCACAAGGGAAAACTTTTTTTCTCACATCCAACCTAGACTTTCCCTCCTTCAGTTTGAGCCCATTACCCCTTGTCCTATCACTGCAGTTCATAACACAGAGTCCCTCGCCAACTCCTGGTAGGCCCTTCAGATATTGAAAAGGTGCTCTGAGGTCTCCACACAACCTTCTCTTCTCCAGGCTGAACAGCCCCAAATCCCTCAGCCTGTCTTCATAGGGGCTATGATCCAGTCTTCCAACTGAGAGACAAGGATGTCATGCAGGACAGTGTCAAATGCCTTGCCTAAGTCCAGGTAGAACAGAACAACCTCTAAAAGCACCTGAAACTGATCTTTTAGCCAAAGATTTCCTCTATGTGTTTTCATCAACACAAATTACCCCTTAAAAAGGGGTTTCTGCCTAAAAGATTCCCAGCAGAAGCTGCTGCTGGTACACAGGGTTGAGTGACATTGTATATCCCCCAGATATCATTGTGTCTTGTCATTTTGCTGATGAAACAGCAAAGTTTAAGGCAACTCAGTGTCAGCAGGCAAAAACCTCCAAGTAAAAAGCTACCAAGCTTCAATTGGTTGTTGTGTGCAGAACTGCCAAGGCAAAGAGGAGTTTGAATATTCTCTAGCCCAAGGACTTGGCTCTTCTTCAAACATTTCCAGCTCCAAAAAGATTGGAAATGTGGCAAGTGCCTGGGCCCCCTCTAGGGGAAAAAATGTGGAATCAGTTCAAACCAGGGGAGAAACATTTGCTTGGGGTGTGTGATCTGGGGGTTAACCACAGCGAGGAGGGATGGATTGGTGCTGGGGTTGAGGACGGAGCTGCCTCAGCATCTCCCTTGCAGGCCTCTGCTTTCAGCCTGCTCTCACTTGAACTTTTCAAATGGCTTGAAAAACATGCTGCTGCTTTTCTAGGATAGTGTTTGAAATCTATTTTCTGCAGTCAGGCTCCTGCTGTGACAAAATCAGGCTGTATTTGATCCCTCAGTGTGTGTTATCACCCTTGAGCTGTGCTGTGTGTGTACCACTTAGAGGAGGAGAAATGCCACATGGAGCCTTGAGCAGGAACACCCAGATTATCCCAAGGAACCTGCCAGGAAGTGAAAATCACTCCTCAAACTTCAGGGCTTTAACTATGGGAGTCAGAGATACTGTGTAAACATGAAGGACGTGCTGGTTGTCGTGGCTGTGGTGGCCACAGAGTTGTGTGACTTGGGTGGTCGTGTTTGTTTGTCCTGGCAGTGCTTGCTCAAACGTGAGTCCTGTATGAAACCCTTTCAGCAAGTTTTGGATGTTTGAGAAGCTACAGAATCCTTCTTTCACACTGGTCTTTTGCCTTTTCACAGCTCAGGCTCAGGTAATTCATCCAAATGACATTTTCTGGGTGCACATGAGTGTCCTGGACCTCAGGCTGTGCTGCTGGAGAAAGATTCCACTTTTAAATGACACACAGGAGCACATCCTCCTCCCTCACCTATTCCTGCCTGCTGCTTTGGAAGTTTAGCCTGATTTATGTGGAGAGAGGGATGTGTTTGGCTTTTAGGGGATTGGCTTTTAGGGGATCCCAACCAGAACCACTTCAGTGTATATATGACCTACACTCACTTTCCCTCTCTTCTCTCCTCAAGGTGCTCTTACTGAGTGTTACGATGAGCTGGGCAACCGCTACCAACTCCCTGTCTACTGCCTCGCCCCACCTATCAACATGATAGAGGAGAAGGGTGACCTGGAGACTCTGGATATCCCTGATCCCCCTCCAAATTCCGGGCATGAGTGCCAGCTCCGGCTCCGGCTGTCCACAGGCAAAGACCTGAGACTGGTGGTTCGCAGCATGGACACTGTGTACCACATGAAGCGGCGGCTGCACGCGGCCGAGGGTGTGGAGCCCAACAGCCAGCGCTGGTTCTTCTCAGGAAGGCCCTTGGCAGACAAAATGAAACTGGAGGAGCTGAAAATCCCAAAGGACTACGTGGTGCAAGTGATTGTGAGCCAGCCCTTAGCAAATCCCACCCCAGTGGAGAACTGAGTGCTGTTTGGGTCTTCAAGGCTTCTTCTCTTCATCTTCTGGCATGGGGTTTGTTCTCACTGCCCTCTTGGTCTTTTTGGGGTTGTCCTGCTAATGGATTGATGCCAGGAAATGACCAGCAAAAATTCCATCTGTGATGGAGAGCTGCAAAACCTGAGCTCTCTGAGGTTTGTCTGAGCTCATGGTCAACACACAACAAGCAGCATGGAGAAGGGCAAAGAAGGAAGGGAAAGGAGGGAGGGAAGAGCTTGTTGTCACTTGATACAGATGTATAATGATCTGAAAGCTGTTGGTGGTGTCCTGATCCATGAGGCCAGAGCACCAGAGAGCACTTTTATTTAAAAAGCAAACAAAAACTACTCAATGGATCCGATTTCATATCAGCTCCTGCAAGGGTCACAGCTGCTCTGGGAAGGTCCCACACAGCCTGTTTGCAGGGATCCTCTCAGGTCTGAGGAGGCACCACTGAGGCACAGTTGGCCCCAGGGAGCAGAGCTGGGCTGGGGGTTGGTCCCTGGGCCATGCTGGTGACTCCTGGTGCTGCTGAGCCTGAGCAGATGCACATTCCAAGCTGGCAATGCAGCCCTGTGCCATTGCTGGCTCCTTGGCGGGGGGACACAGCCCCACGGAGCCTTGGGCAATAACTTACTCCATGTATACTCTCATGTACTGTACTGTAATCTTCCCTGTTACAAGACTGACTTGGCCTGAAGTCTCCTGGCTGACAGGCACCTAAGGCTGTGCCTGCTGAATCCCTGTCCCTCAGAGCATGAGAGGAGGCTTTCCTGAAGCCTCTGGGGTGAGCAGTGCACTGCTCTGTGCATCACTGGTGTCCCAGGTGCAGGGTAAGCTGCAATTCCACCCAAGTGCAGTGGGTTGTAGCTTCCCCTGCTTTCCTGCGGGCCACAAAGCGTGGAAGAGGGTGAGGAGGATACAACAGCACAGTTTTCAGCTGGAAGCAGCAGCCAGTCTTCCAGCTGTGGTGACCCAGGACAGCTGGGGTTGTCCTCACCAGCACGCACCCATGGCCTGCAGCGTGGCCATGAGATTTCACAGCCAGTGCTTTTCCCTCAGAATGTAAGAGAGGCTCTTTCAGGAAAAGACAGATCCTTTTGTAGTCTCAAAATTCCAAATCAGAGCATCCTGGGGTGGAATCGAGTTGCTCTCTGTGGCTGTGGCTGCTCTCCACCCCTGCCTGGCAATGCCTTTGGTTGAGATCAATGCCCTGTTCCTTTGAACCATGATTTCTAGTTGAGTTTTAAGCCATCACTGCAATGATTTCACTTCTTCCAAAGTCAAATGTGCTATTTGTGTGTGAATAGCATATTTTTAGTGCTTGCTGTGTCTTCCCTCTCTGAATTAATGGCGGAAGGTTCCAGTGGTCACAGCTCTTCTCTGCTAGTGCCACTGGTGGGTTACACTGACAGCTTAAACTTGGTACTTTTTTGTTCCTTCATTAATTCCAGAGAAGTTTCTGGGACTCTAAGGGAGTTCTTGCCCCATGAACATCAGCACAGAGCCAGGACCATCACTTGGACACCACCATGAGTCTTTCCCAGCAGGTGGAAGCAGAACTGACATTGATATTGGGAAGCAGATGGACATTTAGATGCATTTCCCACCCTGTCCCACATGAATGAAGTTTTGGTCCTGGTGTTGTATCCTGCCTGTGGCTTCTGACATCTCCATTAGCCCCACTTGGGTATGAGATGCCTGAAGTGCAGTGACAGAGCTGCAGAGCAAAAGGAGTTCCCTCACACAGACACCAAAGTGACTTGATTCTCTTCTCTTCTTGTTTCCTTTTTAAAGCTGAAAGCAAAGCTGAGAAATACTAACCTAGGACAAGTTTTCTATCGTGCAGGTTTTTTTCAGAGGCAAATATGATTTACTCTACTGGAGATTTTGCAGCCAAATCTTTTGCATTCCAACGGGGGAAGAATATTTGATACATAAACAAGGCAAAAACCTCTTGGATTTTCTCTGGGCAAAGGGTGATTTCAAGCCAGGGAGATCCTGGATGTCTCCTAAGGCATAACTTAGCTGTGTGTATAAACACTGTCATTTCCCTGCAGTCCCTCTGGAAGGGGGAAAATCCTGATGGAGCGAAGGAGGAGCAAACCAGGGTGACAGTTCTGGGACTGTGAACACTAAAACATGACTTTTTTTTTCTTTTTCTTTCTTTTTCTTTTTTTTTTTTTTTTTGCTGTTGTTGAATCTTTTAGTTTTTTCTTCTCTTTTCATCCAGGCAATTGTCCCCAGGTGCTGGTTTGGAGAGGACAATGTGTAAGGGGTAGGAGATCTCCTTCCCCTCTCCACCTCCTAATTGGGAAAGGTTCAGATTTATTACACTGTTCTAGATGACCATATGAACTGCTTTTGTGGCAGGGAGAAAGGTGATGATCTGAAGGGGTTTTGAGTAGAACAGAGACTTGGTTCATCAAGCTACTCTCTCCTCTAACAGCCTCTCCTTAATCATGTATCAAAACCTCAGAGCTCAAGGGGAAAATGCTTTCAGAGGGGACAGTGAAGACTTTCAGCCTCTCTGTGCAAAATGACAGAGGTGCTAAGTACATTCCCTGCAGAAACTGCATTTTGCAAGGTTTGTATTAGGAAATACTGTTAAATTTCAGTATATGCATTATAAAGGGTCACTAATGAAGGTGCACAGGCAGGGAGCAGCTTGGCTCATGTGTCCCGTGTCATAGGAGAGGACATTTCTGCCCCTGAAATGCCTTGTCTTTGTCCTGGGAGGTGATTTTGGTTCAACTCCCAGTGTAGGGGAGTGAATTTGGGTTCCTCTGGGCTGAGTTTTGGGGACAGAGGAGCTCCCCCCACATTCCTGGGGGAGGAAAAGCTTGTTTGATGCAGAGCAGAACAGGCAGAGCTCCAGTGAGACTAAAGCACCCAGTGGGGATTGGTGCAGAGCTGCACTTAGGGCACTGGTGGCTGCTCAGGAGGGGATGGATAGGGCACATTGGTGGGTGCAGCTGTGTTTTGCAGCAGGAGGATGTTGGCAGCATGGCCTGGGCTGTGTTTGGCCACTGGGTGACACTCAGGTGTCTTGGTATAAGTGCAGTGATGCACAGGTTGTTTACCACACACCACCACATCCTGCAGTGCCAAGAGCAGAGGAGTGAGGAGCACTAGGTTGGGGTTATTAACTC
>NW_008666809.1:7478-10704 GCF_000695815.1 Acanthisitta chloris | reverse complement strand
TTAGCCCTGGCTGGGAATTGCTGCCAGTAGGGAACCTTTTTTACCATGTTAGTAACAAATCTGTTCCTAGAATCATAGAATCAGCTGGGTTGGAAAAGATCTCAAAGATCATTGAGTCCAACCCTAGTTGACACAATTCAGATTTTTATACTCTGTTGTGGCTTCTGCCTGACCCAGAAGTCATGACCTAAGGAAAAGTCCACACTCCTGGACAGCTTGAAGGGCAGAGAGGCATGAACACTCAGTATGCTAGGGCCAGGGAGCTCCAGAAGCTGCAGGTGGTACATTGGTGCTCATAGAAGGATGCTCAGGGTCTTCTTCCACAACCAAGTGTCAGCTGCTCCTTCAGAGCACCCAAATGTCCCGGACTGCCTTGGCTCTTTGGGCACCAATTTGTTGGTGTCCTAACACAGCTTGGGATATGTGGTTTTCTGGAAGCCTTTGCTCCTCTGGAGCTGAGAAGTGTTTTGGAGGACAAAGTGGTGTGAGGCAGTGGTGGATTGGAGGTTTTAATAGCCTCAAGGTAGGGGTAAGAACAAAAAAATTCACCCCAGAAGTAACCAAACAACACAGCTCCTCTTTGCCTTCCACACAACTCTGTTGCTTCGGGGAGGAGGGGAAAGAGGAGTTCAGGGCACTGTGCATGACCTTTGGGGAAGCAGTTGATGGATTGCTAAATTGCTGTAAGTGTGTTGTGCTTCTGCCTATGTATCCATCACTAGGAAATCGTGTCAAACCTTGCTTAAAAGTATTACAAAGCTAATCCTCTTTGTTCCAATGATGAGATGCTTTGGGCCGTGGAGTCTGGGAAGCATTTTGGCTGTGTAGGTGTTGATGAAGTGAGTGCTGAAGGTTTCTCCATGGCTGTGATGCTTCAGAAGCCTAAGTGGGAGCTCATTTCTGGCTTGATCTACTTCACAAACTCTTCTCTGTATCATGTACATACACCCAGACCTGCAGCTCCTGCAGGGAATGTTTACATTCAGAACAAACTCAGTTTTGGTGGCTTTTTCCTGTGCTGCTCAGATCCTCTTAGATGGAGCTGAAAGTAAGCTCTGTTAGGAAGTTTTCCTTTGTCTTTCACCACTTCCTCCATGATCAGTTTCCTCCTGGATGGTGGCTGGAAACTCTGGGACAGTTGTGCTCTCCTGGAGGAGAATGTTGGAAAAAAGGTGCTTTGTAAAGATGTTTTGGGTGGTGGGCTGAGCTTTGTAGGTTCTGAACTTCCTTGGAAAACAGCAACAAATGTGCTTCAAACTGAAAATTTGCCTTTGCCCTTCACCACATCCTCCATAACCAACTCTCTCCTGAATGGTGGCTGGAAGCTCTGGGACACTTGTGCTCTCCTGGAGGAGGATGTTGGAGAAAGGTGGTTTGGAAAAGGTGCTGTGAGTGGTGGGATGAGCTTCGTAGACTCTGAACTTCCTTGGAAAACAGCAACAAATGTGCTTCAAACCCAGTAGACATTGGTGACCTGCCTTGCAAGCTCTCTGGGAAGCCTTGGAGTTGCACTTCCCAGCATCCATGCTTGTTTCCTTCCCAAGCTGATGAATGTCCTGCTGTGCTCTCTGCAGCTCCAACCTTCT
Organism: Acanthisitta chloris; assembly: GCF_000695815.1. Taxonomy (NCBI): domain Eukaryota; kingdom Metazoa; phylum Chordata; class Aves; order Passeriformes; family Acanthisittidae; genus Acanthisitta; species Acanthisitta chloris. Next base: position 9,118 of record NW_008666809.1, on the reverse strand, counting down.
GTTGGCTAATGACTGTAAATACAAGCCTCCTGCTTAAAGACTTCCCTTGCCATGAAGTGGTTTGGATTGCTCTGTCCTGCCAATGCCTCTCCTCTTCCATACTTCATCCATGTAGATACTCCATAGCCATGTGTGTTGCTCTTGTCCATAGGAGGTGGAGTTGAGCTCTCCTGCCCAAGGGCCACCCATGCCACTGAGCCTACAGCAGTCAGGCAGCTGGAAGGTGAGATGTTGGAACCATCAGGCTTCTTACCATGGACTTGGAGACTTTGAATGACTGTGTGTGCTGGACTCTTCATGGAAAAACAGTGTTCCTGCCTTCAAGCAGGAGTGGTGGCTATTTATCCTGTAGAACTCTGTGTTACAGATGAAGACCATTCAATCAGAGCCATGGGGCAAACAGAGACCTGAAAATCCTGACTCCTGCCTTAAAACCTTTAGTTCATCTTGAGCTCCACAAATTCTGCACCTGCTCATTCCCAAGTCCTTTTTATCCTTTAGAAAATTGGAATCCAGTCCAAGGCTGGAGACAACTTAAGGCAACTGCAAACAAAACAAGTTGGAGCTGATGGCTTTATTCAAACAACTAACTGGTCTTGGATTAAAAACCCTCTTTGTGCCTCTCAAGTCCAGGGAATGTTTCAAGTGGAGGTGGATGTGAGCAATGATGGGAAGGACTGCGTTGGCCACGTGTCCAACACTTGCTTCCATATGCTCTGGAGCAAGAGACTCTGGTTTGTGTCCTCTCTGCCTCATGGGAATGGCTTTCAAAGATGGCTGGTACCATCAAATTTGTACTTCTTGAATAAATACCTTCATTTTTATGGTAAAGAACCTCTTCGTCTGCACTTTGTTTGTGTGTGACATGAGAAGTAGTCCTAGGCCATGGGAACATGGTGCTGGACTTGGTGCTGACACAGGGAACACACAGCCCATGGGGAAACAAGGGGATTCCAGGGACATAACCATTTCTTTCCCTTAGAAAGTCATTAAGCCTTTTAGAATCAAATTAACCTCTTAACACATAGATCCTTTGTATAAAATGAGCTTTCCCCCTTTTTCCCTCCCTGACTCCTGTGGTCACTGAGCAATTCAAGGCCAATCCAAAGCTCCTATGAGTACCAAGTACCTCCGAACCTGCTCGGTGTGTTTTCACGTGGTACCTATTGGTTGCCACATCCCAGGAGTGTCTGCACCTCCTTTTAACCCTCTGCAAAGCACAGGCAGGTTGGCTTCAGGCTGCTTAATTAGATGGCTTTAATTATCATTATCCTAGGGAAGATGTTTTGCCACTGGGCAAAACTCTCCTGAATTTCCATTGGGAAATGCTGGCTAAATTTCCTGTATTTCAAACAAAACCAGAGGAAGTTTCTTCTTGCCCTGCGTGAAAAACTAAAGGAATCCAGGCAATGCCTTAAGGAATAATCTCAGTGTTGTTTTCCCTCTTAAATTCCTTCATTAGGGTTTGTAGCTCTGAGCTGGAGCTCTGCAGCTTTTCCATTAGCTCTGAAACCCTGGAGAGATACGTTTGAGTAGTCACTTTGGTTCATAACAAGGTTTTATCTTGCAAAGAAGGTGTTCAATCCTCCAGGGCCTTGGAGATGTGCTCAGACAGAACCTCCTCTGTGCCTGACTCCGTG
>NW_008666809.1:0-7441 GCF_000695815.1 Acanthisitta chloris | reverse complement strand
AATGGAGCTGTGGAATTGGCCTGTAATTACAGTAAGTGACATATTGTCTTAATTCAGGTCACCCCTTTTAGAGTTTTGAGAAGGAGGAAGAATTCTTCGTAGGCCACTTTGGTCTAGTTAACACTAGCTAAATATTTCCATTCATAGTTAAATATTTATCGTTGGGATGTGAGCTACAAACAAACATGATTTCCCTGGAAACTCTTCCCTTATATATGAGTGTATAAATACATATGTATAGTTTTAGTTCCTTTGATATGTGTGTGCATAGAATGTCTTTTATCTTGGCCTTATTCCCCTTTTTAATGCATGGGCATAAAACAAGAGGTGCAAATGTTTGTATGGAACCTTTTCCTAGAGTCATGGAATAGGTTGGGCTGGAAGGACCTTAAAGATCATCTCATCCTACTTTCTGCCATGGGCAGGGACACCTTCCCCTAGCCCAGGTTGCTCCAAGCCCCATCCAACCTGGCCTGGAACACTCCCAAGGATGGAGCAACCACAGTTGCTCTGGGCAACTTGTGCCAGTGCCTCAGCACCTCACAGGGAGGAATTCCTTCCCAATATCCAATCTAAATCTCCTCTGCTGTGCTGTGACCAGTGAAGGGTTTCTGCCCCGTGGTGGATGTTGGACCCTCACTCCTGCCCCTGTGCCAAATTCCAGTTGATCTCTGCTGGCTAAAACTGCATCCCAGTTTGGCTGCAGTGCCTGTCCCACTTGGTCCATGCTCCTGACACTGAGTTAGCAGCTGGTGCTGTGCTCCAGAGACAGCACTAAGGGAAATGGTGTTTCCCTATAGACCTGACTTCCCACTGCTTCCACTGGGACAGCAGCCCTGGTCAGTGCAGGATCCAGAGTCGCTCTGGACACTGAGTGGATCATCCATGGAGTGGAGGCAATTGGGAGCATCTGGGAGTGGTTGGTCCCTCTACACCTGGGCTGAAAACACCAAGGTAAGCTATGGTACAGGCTCTGAGCTCTTCCTTCAGCTCTGCTCTAAGTAGGTCCTTGTGCTCTCTGGCTAATCCTGGAAAGTTGGGATTTCAGCCATGTAGTTTATTTTCTCTGGACTCAGAGCAGTTGTGCAGGTCTGAGGCGTGGGATGTGCCCAGCTGAAACCTCCCTTCAGGGGAGGCCACTGGAGGAGCTCAGGCTGGAATTTTGTCATCTAATTAGTCCCTCATGCTGCTTCCTTAGGGAAACTCTCATGGCAGCGAGTTTGGCTGAGACTCAGCAGTGTGATGGTGTGTAAGGTGAGAGGGGAAAGAAATTAACTGTGTTGCTGTGCCCAAAGGCTAAACAGTCAATATTTAGCAAGAGAAACGAAACTGCCTCTCTTGCCTTGGCTCCACATGGCCTTAATTAGGTGGTTTTGTTAGCAAAGAAACGGCGTTTCCTGTGGTTGGGCTGTGCCTCCCCAGCTCGGAGCTGCTCACACACAGCATGGGCAGGGGCTGAGGAGCACAGAGCTGCCAGGGGGACAGGCTTCAGCCTGGGGGAGAGCCCAGTTGGGCCCAGGACAAACCAGCCTGGTGCTGTGCGTGTCTGAATGTGACCCAACTGCAGCACTGAGAGGGAGGTGCTCACCAAACCGGTGTGCAAGGCAGGGGAGGGCAAGGGCTGGTCTGAAACACCACCAAGAGTCAACTGTTGCAGTGCAGGAGGATGGTGACACCAAGGTCAGGTTAGTCCTGGGGAGAGCTGAGAGGCTAAAGTCCAACTTGCATCAGTCACGGGATCACAGAGTCAGTTAGGTTGGAAGGGCCCACAATGGGTCACTGGTCCTACCTTCCTGCTCCAGCAGGGACAGCCCAGAGCACATGGCTCAGGGTTGTGTCCAGATGGCTCTGGAATATCTCCAGTGAGGGAGAATCCACAACCTCTCTGGGCAATCCCCCTGCAGTTCTCAGACACTGCACAAGAAAGAAGTTCTTCCTCATGTTCAGGTGGAACTTCCTGGGCATCAGTTCCTGCTGTTACCTCTTGCTTTATTGACTTCCCCACTGAGCAGAGTCTGATCATCCCCTTGGCACTTCCTGTTCATGGACTTGAATCCGTTACTGAAGTCCCTCTCAATGTCTCCCCTTGAGACTGAACAGCCTCAACTCCCTCAGCCTTTCCTCATCACTGAGGTGCTCCAATCCCTTCAGCATCTTCCTTGTTCTCCCCTGGACCTGCTGCAGGAGCTCCATGTTCCTCTGGATCTGAGGAGCTCAGAACTGGACACAGCACTCCAGGTGTGACCTCACCAGGGCTGAGCAGAGGGACACGATCACCTCCCTGACCTTCTGGCAATGCTCTTCTTAATGCATCCCAGGATTAATCCCTAGTCTTTCCTCCTTGGACACTAATGTCCAGTGCTCACCCTGAAGCAAACAACAGGGAATTGCTTTGCTTCAGCTCTGATTTATTCACTTGGAGTTTGGTGCAGTTCTGGCAGCATGAGTTGAGCCCAGGGGGGTGGAGACACGAGGCTGTGTTGTTCCCAGCCTTGTAAAGGGTTAGTTAGGAGTCTGAGTCTGTGAGGACCAGGCTGGTCCTGCTGGGAGGCTCTGAATGATTCCCTTCCTCTCTTTGTTGCTGTTGTCAAAGCAGAAGGTTGCAAAAGTCTCCAATTCCCTGTAGTTCAGCTGGTAGTTTTGTAGGGGAGACAGACCCAGCTCAGCCCACCACAAGCAGTTAGCTCAGATGAAGACCCCAAGTCCAGGCTCTCATCCCCTTCCCCAACTCACTATAGTTTCCTGACTGACTCAAATTGGTTCCAACTGGTTGCCTGAGGCTCATCCCAAACATGTTCCATGCTAATAGGGTACCTCCCTGGCACAGAGCTCTTGCTCTGCCATGTGTAATGAGTTGCAGATGTTGCAGTGATTCACAACATCTGGGGTGGGGGAGCTGGGGAAGTGCCTTCAGCTGGGTCACAGCCACGGCTCCTGCTTCAAGTGGCCTTATAACCAGGCAGCCTGGAGATGAAGGGGCAGGAGCAACACAACCAGGGCTGAAACGGCCCATTCCAGGAAAATACCAGGAAGGCATTAGAGAATTATCCACAGGATGGAGGCTTTGATGCCATGAAACCACACAGGAAATGTGCTGCAAGCAAGAGAGGCAACAACTGCCTGTAACAAATAACTGAAGAGGATATGGTGGTAGAACACAGAGAATTAGCCACAAAAACACTAACCCAGGAGCCTGGCAGCAGGAAGGAGGAGCAAAGGAAAGGATCTCCCTCAGTTCCCACTGGTTGTCTTGCTCAATGAGCTCCTGGAGAAGACATTCAGCATATGCTGAGCTGCTTGAGACCAAGATGATGGTGTGGAGCTGTGACAGGTAAGAGATGCTGCAGCCTGGTTGTGATTGATTCTCTACCAATGTATCTCCAGGAGGTCATTAATCAGGGAGCAGGGAGGGATTTGAATGACTAAGGGTGACCAGACAGATACAAAGGAGAGCTGGAGGCAACAGCAAATTGGCAAAGGGTGAGTGGCTGCAGCTCTGCTAGAGGGTGTTGGTGCAGGGCAGGGAGATGCTGTGAGCAGCTTTGTTCCCTTTCTGGCTGCAGGCAATGGGTGAGATCCCTATGGTCTCTCCTGGGACCTGGTGATGGTTTGAGGTCCAAATGAGGGATCCATCAGAGAAAAGAAAGAGCTTTTCCTACGACTCATACCTGGCACAGACATAAACCAAGGCATGGTGCTCAGAATGTTCTAGAAGAAGTTTCAAGCCATGTGTACCACACTGAGGTATCTCCCTGGCCACAGCCCCAAGGGTGGACTGCAGAGAGCTTGGAAAATTATGTAAACTCAGAAGAAAATGGCTTAAATAAAGGTCCTGCCAGTCCTGTCCAGCTCCTCCCATTCGTCTCCTCAGACAGAGGAAAATGACTGGTTTACCCCCAAAAATTATCTCTTCCTGTTGCTGTCTCACTGGTAAAACCTTTCGATTCAGACTGTGGATAAGCCACCAAAGACCTCCTCTAGAAGTCAACAGGTTGAAGTGAGAATTGACTTTGGACTGCAGAACAGAATCAATCCCAAGGATTGATGTTGAATTTAGGGACATTTTCATAGCCTCTTTTGACTGTAATTTCTCTTCTTTTACCTCATCTTCAGATATATCAAAGCCCTTAAATATCTTCTTATGCTCTTGGAGGGTTGAAGAGAAACCTCATGGCTTCAAACTCATTAAAACCCATCAAAATGAATCATATTCTCCTCATCAATGTCCCCCAGCTGAAAAGGCAGGTCCTGCCTGCTGGGGGATCAACTGGTTGTTGAGTTCTGTCTCAGGGCAGAAAGGTTTAGAAACAGATGATAAGCACTGATTTCCTGCTTGGAAAGAATACATGGAATACCATGCCCAGAGGATAAAGGTGACCTCCTGCTTGTCACACACCCACAGGAAATACCAGAGCCCTGGTGCTTCCTGCATGGATCCACAGAGCTGCTGCTGCCTGGGATGGATGGAGAGAGCTACCACAGCCAGCCAAGCTCCAAAGCTGCTTCCGTAGAGTCAGAATGGTTTGAGTTGGAAGGACCTTAAAGATCATCCAGTCCCTCCCTCTACCATGTGCAGGGACACCTTCCACTAGCCCACCACAAGTAAAGCTCAGATCCACTGAGCTGATTCCCTTTTTGGGCTGTGGGATGGTGTAGGTGTCCCTGTTCCAACTCCAGACCCCACAGGATACACAGCTCATGGGACACACCACCACCTAGAACTCACTAAAGCAAATCCTCCCCCTCCTGTTTTGGTCCAGTGAGTAGAACAACATCATCTGCTCCTTACTCAGGCCAATCACATCATGGAGAAAGCAATAAAAGTGCAGCTCAGGAGAACGCTGAGCTCTCAGGCATCATCTGCACAAAGCTGAGAGCAATAATTAGCAGGATTTATCTTGTTTTAAATGCCCACTGCTCCCTGACAGGTTGCACAGGCAATTAACACACAGGAAGAGACAAGAGAGACTGCTCAGAAGTCAGAGACAGTATTAATGGGCTGATTTATGAGAAGGATATGTCATTTCTGCACAGAGGCACTGTAAAAACGCTTGTTGTTGTCTGCCTGCCATCTTTTCCTGCCTTCTTTTCCTGTCTTCCTTCCTTCTTCTTTCCACCCCACCCCTGGAGGACAAAAGGACTTCTCCACCAAACCAGAAACATTGGAAAAAAGAACCTATTTTTTCTTTTGGAGATGTCACTTTTCACTCACGATCCACTAACAATGAATTTTAGTCCTAGTTAGTCTTATCCAGTGAAGAGGAAGAGCTAAACCTCCAAATTCAGCATGTCCCTCAGACTTCCCCAAGTGTGAGCACACAGGACAAACTCCGCCTGCTGAAACCAATGTGCAGCCTGGTCTGATTCTGCTCTCCTTAAACCTCTGCCAGTGGGGTAATTCCAAGGGGTAACTCCATGGGAATAGGGATCATTCAAGCTGGAGCACAATGAGTCCTTGCAAAACATGGCAAGAGGCTGAAGAACGGCGGGGGTGAGGTGGGGAAGCTGTGAACCAGAGGATGAGGGGCTAAAAAAAACTCATGTGGAGGATGCTCTTGGCAAGAAATCCACCTGCATCCTAACACAGAGCACAGGGAGTTGTGGAAAAGATTACATGAGAGGTTGTACTCAGGATTTAGCTTCAATGAGCCAGAAATCCCCTCTTGCCCTGTGCTCCTGGCAGCTTGCTTGCACAGCTGGAAGGATCTCCTTCATCCCTGGCCTGGATTCTTCCTACATCAATTATCTGCCAGGACCTGGTTATCATGTTTGTACTGCACTGGTGAGCCTGACCCAGGGGCTTCACACACTGCTGTGACACAGGGTCATAACACCATCAAATCAAACATACCCTAACATCAATCAGGGTTTTTTAGGCTCTTGGACCTTTCTCTGTCTCACGAACAGGGAAGGAGGTGCTGGAAGGGGGAAGGAGTATCTTCAATGAGGGCTGAAACGCATCTTGGTGACTCTGCATAGTCCCTTGAGCCTCACATGAAGCTGCTGCAGGAGCAGCCAGGCCACGTCACCTTCCAGAGCAGCCTGGGCATGGCAGGGCAGGGAGGACAACTGTGAGAGATGCTGTGTCTGAAAGCTTCCTGGGAAACTGCCAAGTCCTTGCATTAACCAAGCTGCTGCTTAATTAGTATTACAGGAGGCAGCAGTTGTTAGAACATCTGAAGTGCAATATTTGTTATGTCTGTGACCTCTGGTTTGAAATCCCAAGTGATGCAGCATCCTGGGTGTCACTTTTCAAAACACTGCACTGAGCTGGTAATTGTAGAGTGTTAATGTCAATCTCATGCTTAGAAGTATTTACTGCTCAGGTAATGAATATCACAAGGAGCTGGAAAGACTCAGCATTTCCTACAGACAGCAAACAGTGCTCCATCTACACAGAGATGCTGCAGAGAACACCCAGGATTCAGCTTCAGCTCATTTGGCTGTGGAAGATCAGCAAACAAAATTACCCCTCACAGTACAAAACTTTGAAAATAGTTGCTCTGATTCTGTTCTGTTCTTACTTCCAGTGGTGCCAAATCCATACATCAGATCAGATCCAAACCAAAGTTAGGTGGAGAAAAAGTGCTCCATTTTTCCAGCTTCTTTCTGTTTCAGGGCTATACTTGGGCTGCATTTGCAGCTTGGTTTTCCTACAGTTAAGTGGAGAGAAGGGAAGAGGTAGGTGGACATGGAAGTTTCTTTATAAAGGCAATGGCAATTCTCAGCCAGCCACAAATTTCCAGGAATGATAGAATCATCATAGAGTCCCAGAATAGTTTGGGTTGGAAAAGACCTTAAAGCTCATCTCATCCCACCCCCTGCCATGGGCAGGGACACCTTCCACTAGCCCAGGTTGCTCCAAGCCCCATCCAGCCTGGCCTGGAACACTCCCAAGGATGGAGCAGCCACAGCTTCTCTGGGCAACCTGTGCCACTGCCTCAGCATCCTCACAGGGGAGGAACTGGAGATATAAATTCCAGCATGGATATCAGGAAACTCCCAATAGAAACATGAGGAATGATCATACCAGGATGAACCTATTCTTTAATAGGAATGAGAAGGAGAGGTGATAATCAGCCTCTGTCTTTTAGAGAGTGATGTGCCAGGGAACTATGAGACATCCGAAGCCCAGATGCTCTCAGAGCAGGAGCCTGTGCTGAGTTTTGCTGGAATCCATCAGGATGGAGCATGTGAACTTCCCTCCCTAGTTCCTGTGCCCTCGGCTGGGCCATGGGCCACGGATGTGGGGCAAAACACACCCAGTGTGGGCGGTGCGGGTGTCGCTGTGATGTGCGGGGACAACCACCCCCCGCGATCCCTGCGGGAATCCCAGAGCCGCTGGGATGCGGCGCTGCACGGCCGGGGAGTTCCCCTAGGTGTCCCCATTCCATACGGCATTCCAAGGCGCTTTTCCCGAACATTTGGAGGGTCGCCAGGG